>NC_091124.1:87374500-87679000 GCF_040183065.1 Periplaneta americana | reverse complement strand
AATTATACTGTACGTAAGACAATGAACCATACTGGAAAACACAGTTTGTAACAATAGCCTACATATTGTTTCAAAACTGTTCATCATTTGCATGTTGGTCAAGTTCAGAAAGAGAATGTTTGACTATAATATGAAGTACGAAAAATTGCATTTTTCTTAAGTGGTTATTAGAATGTCATAAATGCGTAATAATGTTAATAAGCGACCTCCATAAGCTCTTGTAATTATTATACTTTTAAGAATAACAGCATTGCAACTTGCAATAATAGCACCACATGCTGGCTAATAAGTGAAAGTTTGTTATGGACTGAGAAAATCTACCACAATAGGGTATAAAGATGTTTAAGTTCCCACACACTCCCACGCACATTACATTTTAACATATAATCAAAACTGCTAATGCAACGTGTTGTGTAAGTGTAAGATGAACAAAGACATATATTGTGTCATGTAACATGTTATAATTAATATTTTATTTAATGTGTTTACTTTGTCTAATGAATGTGGTAGTGTATCATGTTTTAAATTCATACGATAGTATGTGTAACATGCTCAATATTTAAATAAAGTTGTAAATTAATGTATATTTTGCGTTTTATTTTAAAGTTTATGAAAACAAAGAACAACAGTAGGAGGAAGAAGATTGTTTTTACAGTAAAAGATACTGTACTGTGCATTTGTTACAGCTATTCATTATCAAGAGCAACATCAGGTGTGGAGGCTTCTGTACCTACACAAAATTAAACCTTGCCCACCCTTCTGACCTGTAGCTCCACACAAACACTAGATTAAATTAAGTGGTTTTTCCTGGATATTATTTGTTTATATTTCGTCTAAAATAGGTAATGTTGCTCATTTAACAATTTTCTTGATTATTTCCAAAAAATAGCCGCACCTAAGCCCCTTTAAGACTAGAACCCAAACTGAGTAGAAGGGACTATGTAAACATAAGACCTTTTTCATGTCAAAACAAATGAGAAATGTAAATTATTAGGAATGCAAAATGGGTCTTAAACAATTATAGGATTGTTTACCCTGGCGCTTAAAGTTTTAAAAAGTAAGGGCATCAGTATGTGATAAAATGGCTAAAATACAAGTTAGACCTTTTTAATAGGGAAGCATGGAAAGTAAACATGTGATGGTTTGTAAGGAATAAGTATTAAATATTCTTAAGTTTTTTATTCTGTGTGTGTGCTCGATTCAAAAAGTACTTAGGACATTTGGTAATGCTCTATAAATCCAGTCAGGAGTCTTATTTGACTTTAACCGTTTTACCAGATTGTAGAGAATTGTTTCCATTTTCAGAATATATAAAAATCTCATTTTCACAAAAAATTGACTTAAGACCTTTTTCCTCCCGGCCACAGACTGAGAAATGCACAAAATTAATAAGGCACTATCTAGATCAGCTAAAATAATTGGGGATTAAGATCACAAGAAAACCAAAATAATATACAAAGGAGATATTGTATTACACTGAAAGCAAAAGCCTTAACAAGTTTTTTTTTTGTGAAAAATCCTTTAATATCTTTGGTTACCCATACCAAATGCCGACAGCAAGAGATTTTTCTCTAAATATAGCCTAGTTATTTTTTTGTTTACTTGGTTATTTAACGATGCTGTATCAACTACTTGGTTATTTAGCATCGATGGTATTGGTGACAACAAGATGAGGCCGAGGATTCGTCTAACGGTTGGGGAAAACCTCGGAAAAAATCCAACCAGGTAATCAGCCCAAGCAGAGGTCAAACCCATGCCCAAGTGCAACTCTAGATTGGCAGGCAAGCACCTTAGCTGACCAAACTATGCCGGTAATACAGTCTAGTTGTAATAGACAGAAGGACAATTATGAGGAACGAAAATGCCACAACTTGTTGTATGTTGCAGTTTAGTGATATGTCTGTTGGAATTTGGCTATAAAAGTTTTGAGCACCACTCATCAGTGTTACCTTCCTTACCTGTTAACCTACTAATTTGTTAACTTACATTTCAATCATTACTCATAAGTTTCATCCCAAAATTAAAGCGAAATTAATGCGAATTTGTAGTATAATTTTCAACACAAGGCACCACCAATTAAAAAAATTAATGATAATTTTAAAAATAATTATCACTATAAGCTCTTACCTCTGGCTATCAGAAAAAAATAAAGAAAGTAACTGTATGAATTCAAAAAGACGCAATAGAGCAAGTGGACAGCTTCAAATACTTGGGGTGTATCACAAGTAGTAACAAGGCAAAGCTTTTAATAAGAAAATGAGCATTTTTTTGCAAAAAAAGAACTAAGGAAGAGACAAGTAAAATTCTTTGTGTGGAGTGTTGCATTGTATGGGGTAGAAACATGGATATTATGACGAATGAAAAGAAACGATTGGAAGAATTTGAAATGTGGACATAAAGAAGAATGCAGCATGTAAAATGGACAGGTAAAATAAGAAATGAAGTTGTGTTAGAAAGAGTGGATGAAGAAAGAAAAATGCTGAACGTGATCAGTAAGAGAAAAAGAAACTGACTGGATCACTGGCTAAAGAGAAACTGGCCACTGAAGGATGCACTGGAAAGAATGATGAATGGGACAAAAGTTCGAGGCAGAAGAAGATATCAGACAAATAAATAGAGAACATTAAGATACCGTATATAGATCATATGAAGAGAAGAAGAGGAAGACAGAAAAGAGGGAAGATTGGAGAATGCTGGGTTTGCAGTGAAGAACCTGCCTTTGGGCAGAAAACTATGAATGTATATAATATATAACATATTTATAGATAGACAAAAATCCAAAATTTTCAGATGCCAGCCCTTTTTTTTCTTTTACCCACACACGTAATGAGAGAACCATTCGAGCTAAGACAGAGATACATTTACTGAACTGTATTAAACAATAGTTACATAATTTATAAAACACACTACACACTCGAACTTCTTCCCAGGAACGGTTTTGTTAACTTTATTTATTAGTTGTAGCGACATAAAAGAAATCGAAGTCTTAAAAAAAAATATGGACTCAATAAAAATTCTCAGACAGTACAAAAATTTTTAGATGCCATGACAATTGGTGCCAGGGATTTGTCTACTCGTGTGTGTGTGTGTGTGTGTATGTATGTACGTAGGTATATGTGTGTAAACTGAAGAAAATCATTGGCATGGATTAATACCAACCAGCCCAACTAAACAGATGTTAAGCGAAGATCGGAATTCGAACTGGGACAAAATATAAGTGACAGTTGGACAGTCTGCTCAATCAGCAATTGTGGTGGAAAGTAACTATCATAACAAGATCACTGACCAGGTACGTGTAGATGACAGAGAATTAGCTGAATTGCAGATCGCACCGGAGGAAGCGAGACAGAACCATGAAATGCTGAGATCAAGAATAAATAAGAAGAAAACATATGTGAAGAAATCAGATAAGAGCAGCTTAAGTACCACAAATGCAATGAAGTTTAGTGACATGAGTAAAAATTCAAGTGATCTGAGAAATTATTTAACCAGATTACTGGGAAGGAAGGTCAGTGCCGTGAGGAGAAGTGAAATTGTTTCTGTGAGTGCAAGAGCTGAAACAGTGACAAGTGAAGAAAAAGAATGACGAGTTTATATCAGAAAATGGTGAAGTGGATGTTTCTGATCCAGAGACAGCTAAGGAAGAGACGACTAAGGACTTAGTAAATAAATTGAAATATGAATTAGAGGAGTGTAATAGGAAGTTAAATAAGACGATAGAGGTAATGAGAATAGGTAAGGAGTATGGTGGAGGAGTCTAGCTAGAAAAGCGAAGTATAATATGTAGAAAATTGGTGAGATCTTAAAATGAAATATACACAACAGACATAATTATTAGAAACAGTGTGTGTTCGATGTAGTCTAAGTGAACTGAAAATCAAGGATGGAGTTATAAAAGTGTCAATTTTGAATGAATTAGAGGAGTGTATTAGGGAAGTTAAGTAAAACGATAGAGATAATGAAAATAGGTGAGGAGTATGGTGGGAGAGGCTAGCTAGGATAGTGAAGTATAATAATTATGTAGAAATTTAGTGAGATCTAAAAATGGAATGTACACAAGAAACAGACATAATAACGAACATGGACAATGGGTAGTATGTTTTAGTAACAAGTATTATTAGAAACTGTGTGTGTTCAATGTAAGTGTACTGAAAATCAGAACAGTTGTAAAAATGTCAATTTCTAAATGATCTAAATTAAGTTGTTAGGTTTTAAAGGTGGGAATACTGATCAATTTAAATGGAATCGATAGTTAAATTAGAAGAGTGTCTACAAAAGGTATATCTGTAATGAATGTAATTGTGGCACCGGATACAAAAATTGTGAGGTCCACATTCCATGGATGTAAATGTTGACATCATATCGTGTGTGTGTGTGTGTGTGTAGCAAAAGTTCGATATAGTGCTCCCACTTACAACAATTTCCTGCCTTTAACATTCACATTTTCTGGTCCCTGGATCCATCTCATAGGAGATAACCTCCTGAGTCCTGAGAGTATAGTATACTATACTATACTTCATACATGATTATGATATAAAATTTATATGCAGAAAACAGAAGTATAGTATAATATACCTGCATTTGTGTCCTAACTGTAACCTACAGTTTTTTTTTCAGCACTCTTCCTCATGTCAAGTGTAGAATTATACCGACAGATGTCGTTAAAAGAGTACTACGGTAGCATCAAGTAATTATGTATTTTGATGTATACTGGAAATAATAAAATGAATATCTATATTACCATATTGTACATTGAAAACATGTATTAAATTCAAATTCCAGCATATAACAATTTCCCACTTGTAGCATGCTTTTCGTCTGGTCTTTAAAGGAGTGTTATACCGAGATTTTACTGTCTGGCCTTTATGTAGATCCAGTGGTACTCCTTCAATTGCAATTTACTGTATAGTGTGTAAAGGACGCTGTGTAAAGTGAAAGCTATGACTTACGATCAGAAGTAATAAAACGTCAGTATGAAAATAAAAATTTAAACTTAACACATTAAATGATTTCATGTATATATGTCTCTTGAACATAGTTCTAGGAAATAAACTACTACTACTGCAGTAATATCACAACATGATAAAGAAATTGAATTGTTACACAATGCATATAATGAATGTTTAATGAGAAAGTATGTGTTATGTTCGTGATACCAATTTCTTCTCTTACTATTTAGCAGATTTAAGATATATGCTAACCAAGTAGTTAATAAATTTATGTTTGAAATACGGTCAGAATGACCAATGGGAGAGGAAGGCACTTATTTACCTATAGCCTGAAGATGCTATTTTTTTCACATCATACAAACCTAATAATGTTTAACTCGAGAATTTAATGTTTAAAATGTATACAGTGAAGACATCTTTCCCTGTTCGAGGACTCCTGTAGAGGATACTTAATCTATGATGTGAATCAAAATACTTAATGGTCTAGTAATTACCATACTTGGTATTGCATCTGATGTTCTCGAGTTCAAACTCAACTGTGAGTGATAGATTTCTAAGAGTGATTTAAATCCTTTGGAAGGGGGCCCTTATTGCAGATTTACGACATTCAAAACAACCTCAACACAACAATGAGGGCTCAAGTCAAAATTTAATGGTAATTTCACAACCAAAATAGTTAGATATGGGCTATAGAGGTACGGTCACAAGTCACTACTTTTGCTGTGTAACTTTTCTACTGCAGCTGCAAAAGTTGCATGTTGTGTTCACACATAAGCCAAAAGTAGCACGCTACACACTACTTTTTGTGCTGTGCAACCTAGTGCTGCAAAAGTTGCAATTGGAGGTTGCGAGTCTGCTCACACATAAGGTGCTACTTTTGCAGCCGCAGTCTAGCTGCAGGTTTCCAGATCTGTGTTGACTTATCAATATACATTTTGTGGTTATGTTCGCATTATTATGAAACTCATGCGATAGCTTACTTATCTATTATTTGCTTTTCTGTCCTAACTAGTATTCAGAAATTAGCATTAGTTTTACGCCTATATACTTAAATGATAACTAACAGTATATTCACGTAATCAATGTTAGCAACCCTCCTGTTTGAAACTATGCTATGGAAAATTAAAAAAAAAAAAAAAAAAAATTATATCGTCAGCAAATATACTCAGACTGTGTTGTACATTTAGTAACTGCTACAAATAATTTATTTTCATCACATCTAACATTAAAATATATCCAAACAAAAGTATCATTGGCACATTTGGGTGGCAACACTGGTCGCAACTGCAGCAAAAGTTTCAACAAAACTGATATCAAAAATGCTGTGGCTGCAACCCTGAGAACCCTGTTCACATGTTGCTACTTCTAAGCTGTGCGCAGCATGAAAATGTAGCGGGCAGCAGTTCGGTAGCCGCTACTTTCCGGGTTGCACCATTGTTCACACGTCGCAGTACAAGAGTTGTGCAGTTTTTTGTACTGCAGCACTGCAAAAGTAGCGACGTGTGACTGTACCTTAAGAATGACATCAGTGTATGTCAGTTTGTCCTACCCTCCCCTTGCAACTCATCCATCCATATCTGCCACTGGAGACAAAATGAGTTCCCAATAAGAGGCAGAATTCGTTTATATGCTATTCAATTCATCCACCCTTCCAGAGATATTTCTGATAATTCAATAAACTATGTTCTAATTTAAAAGTTCATTTAAAATAAATTAAGAATAACAAAGATTTTTAAATGTCATAGTGCAAAAGTCTTCAGTTCCCAAGTATTCAAGTTGTATAGAAGCAGGCAGATTTACTGGAAAGCAAGAAAAAATATTGTACGGATCAACAGGAGTGACACTGGAAAACATCCACAACGAAATGAAGTCAGCTTGTGGAACCAATGTAGACTAACTTTTGAACAACAGTAAATGATACAGAACATATTTCTTTCTATTTTGTGTCTTGGTAGTCAACTACAAAGATAACTAAAGGCAATAAAACCAATTTTCAATTAAAGATAATAATTTATTTTACATTTCTCAAATAGCATTGTTAGCAAGAAGTTTGAACTCATGGTCCCAGTAAATAGTTAATAATTTTAACCATTTTAGTGGAATAGTATTTCTCTCAGCAAAAAAACCAAAATCACAATACAATATATATGGAAAAGAGAATGACATAGGCTTGTAATGGAAGGTGTTGACAATTATTTGTTATATAATACTGACTTTTTTTATTACCAACAGGAAAGATTTAAATTGTATATGATTTCTAAAGAGCTTCTCTTATCGTAAGAGAGATGTCGTTTTAGACAAGACTATATCTAATTTGTTATCACTACTACGATGAAACTCGAATATTTAAGGTACAGTATCTTGCCATTACTAGCTATAAGAGTATTTTGAATACATATTAATAACTTTTTGTGATTTTGAATTAAATTATATTTTAATAGGTTTGGCTGCATTGATCAGCTTAAGAGATTCTGCAAAAAGACATTACAATTTTTTAATGATGTCTGCAAGATAGCTGCTTAGCAAGAAGCTGTCAAGAACAAATTTTTATCAAAGTTGCATAAATGTTTTTAATTTTTGTAGCAGTTAATTACTGAACTAAGAACATTTCAATCCATTAAATATTCCTACAGACAACAGATGTTCTACATCCTGATTCTCAACAATTTTATTGTGCGTAGATTTCGTACCCATTCTGTCAACAAGTACCATTAGTTAGCTAAAAATAATTAAGAACACAATCTCATCTTTATCACTATCTATTTAAATCCAGAAGAGGGGAATTTATCGTCCGTTTATTACTAATATTGCACATCATATGCTGAGTAACAGAGTCCATGTTTCCATCTGCTGGTGACCCTTCAATGTTTGATGCTAAAGCTGCTTTGTTATCTACATTTGGTGTTATTCTAGTGCTGCTGCATGTACTAAAGTTTGGCAGCAATTCTCTTGTGGCTTCCAGGTGGATGTGTGAATGATGATTTCCAACTGACTCCTCAGCAAAGCAATCTATATTATTTCCTATCAAGTTCTTATCACCATGACTTCCATACTGCCAGCTCTGATTTTGTTCCACTTCGCTTGTAACCACTACAAACAGTTCCTTTTCTTTGCATTCAAGTTGCTCACAAAGATAAGTAGTTACATCTCCACTCTGTAATAAAAAAGAGCCCAGAATAATTTTTTTTCGCGTTTTCTGCTACTCTCTTATAGTAAAAATGACTGCGTTCTTATACACAGGCATGATCCAAAGCCATAAATAGTACAATATACCGGTACTATGTACAGATAATTCTCGTGACTAGTGGATCCAATAAATTCATTTACAATGACATGTTATCAGTTATTTTCCTGGAACTGATAACATTGTCAAAGAACAATAGGATGGTCCAGAAAATCATGGAAAGATCAGTTCTTTTCATAATTCCTAAGACTGAAGAACAAAATGGCTTTCCTAAAGACAGATCCTGTGCTGATGACTATTTTCAATGAAAACTTTAATACAAAAACACAATGAAGTTACATACTGTTTTCATCAATTTTACTAAAACCATTTGACAAAATGAATAGAAATTATTATTATTATTAGAGATTTTTGCGAAAGATAATATCTCACAACAAATCATACATAAAATATATACAAGTTTTATAAAACAAATTTAATTCCAGTTAAAATTACAAATTAGTTATCAGAATGGAGAAAAATAAAACCTGAAGTCCAACAAGGCTGAGGTCCGTCACCTCTGCTATTCATTATATATGAACACTATCATTAAGAAATGATGGGAACAGTATTATGGACATGTACGAATTATATAAAAATTTGCGGTTAGATGCCATACTTTTTGCAGATGACTGGCCTTATCACACCTTATGAAGATGATTTAAAACATTCAGTCCATAATTTTAAAACTGCTGCACAGAATTATACGGAAATTAATATAGAGAAATCCAAGTAATGACTTTTTCTACAACATTGCCAGTACAGAATAAAATTTGTCTAAACCAGTGGTTTTTGTGGAATTTTCTCGATCGCACACTCAATCAGAGATGGATAGGACGAAGAGAAAGTGCTGCAGAGTTTCTGCCTCGATCTCTGGATTTAACCCGTCCAGACTTCTACCTATGGGGAGCTCTAAAGGACACAGTGTACACCACAAAACCACAAACACTGGAGGAACTGAGAGTTCACATTGAACATGCCTGTAATGATATTTCATTGCAACAATCCAATTGGTATGTCGCTCTGTTGTACATTGTTGTTGTACTGTAGCGGAAGGGGGCCATTTTGAACATGTACGGGCTTAAGGAATACAAAACATGCATGCAGTTCTGAATTGTGTAACTTTCTCTATTCTCCTGTAACTTCATCCCTCTTAGCTCAAATATTTTCCTAAGAACCTTATTCTCAAACACCCTTAATCTCTGTTTCTCTCTCAAAGTGAAAGTCCAAGTTTCACAACTATACAGAACAACCAGTAATATAACTGTTTTATAAATTCTAACTTTCAGATTTTTTGACAGTGGACTAGATGATAAAAGCTCTTAACTGAATAGTAACAGGCATTTCCCATATTTATTTTGCATTTAATTTCCTCCCGAGTGTCATTTATATTTGTTATTGTTGCTCCAAGTTGATGATGATGATGATGATGATGATAATAATAATAATAATAATAATAATAATAATAATAATAATTATTATTATTATTATTATTATACAGTGTTATTGATACAATAACAATAGTAATGATTTACGTAAAATGGTATTCAAGCAAGGAAAAACAAGAACTGATATTGCAAAAGATACTATAATGTAATGCAATAATTATCAACAAGTATAATAAAATAAATATGTCAGTATTTTACATAAGTAATCAATAGGATGCGTACCATTTGATACAATCCTGCATACCCTGAATACCACCGGTCTAAACAATACTCTTGGTTATACAGGTCAGAAAAAAGATATTAATAGATGTAATAATTTTGAGAAATATATTACAGAAATTCTCATATAACCTCTCGCTTGTTGAAATCAATGCTGAATCCAGATATTGTCCTTCAGGAGAGAAACAAAAGTTCTGGTAGAGAACTGACTCTGAAACGGTTAGACATTCTTGTATATCTTTTGCATTGATTATTCCTCAAACATCTCATTAATCTTTAACAGGATCCATTCTTTCATTAAGGTGCATTCTTCTACATAATTCATGTGAATTGTAACTGTGACCACAAATTTTATATTATAATTTTACTATAGTTTTTTGGTTATAAAATATGTATTTTGATGCCAACTATAACCCTAATATACGTCAGGGTGAAATAGGGTTTATTAAGTCGGATAATAAAAAAAAAAGCTGACTATGGGTTATAAAGTAAAATTAATATACTAAAAAAAAGGTAATAAACTCACTGGACCACTACTAACATTTAGCGCTTGCAGTATATTCTTCCCTTCAGTTAAAAGAAGGTTCAGCAGAAGACAATATTACTCAGAGCAGGTATAGATGGTGATAAGACTCAATGTGTTCATGTCATGAGGGAGAACAATCTTTTTTAGTGTAAAAATAGAAAGAAAAAATGGAAATATTACAAACACAAAAAAAGAAACAAAGGAAGTTCGTGGGCAGTTCATGTAACTAAATAATTTAAGAAATTTGTTGGTTTCAGACCTAAAAAATATGGACATACACCCAAAAAAAAAAGGGATTTAAGTAGAATTCAGACTGCAGAGATTAAATATCTACGTGGAGTTTTAAAAAAAGATGAAAAGGAAGAACTGAACATGAAATGATAAAATCAGGAGCATTCTAAATACAGAAAAGTTAAAAATAAATTTATGATCTTACAGATTAAAGCAGTTTGGTCAAGTCTAATTGGGAGATCACAAATAAGATAGAGGATCAAATGAATGAAAACTTACAAGAATGGGAGGATGTACAGTATCAAAAGAAAAACTTTGGGAAAGCAAAATTACATGATGGCATATTTGTTATTAATCTTCCAAAAGGAGGGCATGATGAGAGGATGATGATGGTGATGACTGTGGTGACATTAATTTTGATGATATGTAGAAAGAAGAACAAGAAACAAAGTAGTGTTACTACAAAAGGAAGCATGCTGTAATAAAGACACTTGAGAAAACAATGTGTTCTGATATCTTTAGATAATAATGCTTCTCTCGTGAATTTGTAAGTCAAACTCTGAAAGGCTGAGAGTTACTTTCACGAAATTAGCTTTTACTTTTTTTTATATTACTATTCCATATTTAACTTCTGTCAGGTACGTCACAATGTGGACTATGTTAGCTCTGAATAACCTCATGATAGTCTTCCATGATAATTTCTTGAGTTCTCTTATGGCATGGGATATATTGCTGCTTTCATTTCTGCTACGTGCATGTAAAATGTTGTTTCAGGTCCAGATATTAGTAGGTATTTGTAATTTACAGCACCTTTCTTTCATATATTTATTATATGTCTTATTCTTTTCTTTTCCTGAATATCATCCGTTAAGGTTTATTTTCGATAATTACGAACTCTCTTTTGCCCATCTTTTCAGCATGAATTCTGCTTGCAGGTTTCCAACATTGTTTGATCAGGAGCTGTACATTTTGATGTCTTTTATTTTCTACTGCTAATCTGTTTGCAATGTTAAGAATATGCTTTATTGGTAGAACCCGGATTTTATGTAATATGAAAATGAGAAATATGTAGCTGAAAATGGCAAAATATGTAGATCAATACATAAAAAAAAAAAAATGTAACTTCAAATTCAAGCTTTATTAGATGTATTTTTGCACACTGATAATAAAACAGAACTGACAAAAATTACAGGTGCACATGTGGTTCAATCTCATTTAATTATTGTTTGGAAGCACAATTAATAATTAAATATTTTCCCATATTTTCTGCAGTATCGATTGCCTTTTGTCTGTTAGAATGTTCTTATAAATGGGAAAAACGTTCTCTCAACTTCACACGAAGTAACTGGCATGTATTTCAGATGAGGAATGATACTCGAAACAATGTTCTCAGGGAGCTGCATACACTCACCTTTATTTAGCATAAAGCGGAAAAAGTTGTGTATCCTGGATTCTTTTTCAATAAATCATTAAATTTTACTTATACAAACTCACTGATTACTCCGGCACAACACTCAGTTTATTGGTTGCATCTTCCACTATTGACATAGATTCATGAAGGGCCAGTCCTGAAGTTTCCAGCTTTTTAGTGGTGTTCGAAATCTAACTGAAATGACTTGTGATGTAAGCTACCTTCGAATCCTGAAAAGCACTCATGGACTCACGCACAGATGATGCACTTTCAGGAGAAAATATTTCCACCACCGACTTCATTGCCTCGAAATGTTCATTCTAGAAATTTGATAAAATGTTGTGGAAATGTCCGTCAATTTGCTTATCAATGTTACAATGTTATAATTTACAAAATATTTGAATATTTACAACATTATTTCACAGTGTTAAACATGTCAGCATGCACACAGCATAGAGCTCCTCCTGTTCTCCACAGCTACTTTATTAACAGCTCGATTGACTCTAGCAACATGTGCTGACTTCCATAGGAAGACAATGTATATACCAGGAGTTCTTAACTTATGGATCACAATCCAAACAAGAGTCACAGTAGCTTTTGGGATGGGTCACTGTAGCTTCGGAAAAAAGAAAATTAAAGAAATGTTAATTAAAGTACTTGGGATTATGATTATATTTTGTAATTATTGCTTATTATGAAATATTACAACTCTATATTAATAAATAATTGCTACACTTACTTGTTTTTATTACAACAGTACTGTTTAACTTCAAAACAGGCCCATGGGTCGCGCAAGTTTATCACCTTGTTAACTTTGGGTCTTGGCCAAAAAAGGTTAAGAACCTCTGGTATATAATATAAATAATGCAACTTTGATTTTATAATTTTATTCAGCAACAAGATTTATATAATTAAAGTTTATTTCTAGTAGGCCGTCAAAACTTATCTAACTGTATTACAAAATCACAATGTTTTTATTTTAGCATATCGATAAATGTTTTTGGTTTAATTAAACCATCATCAGATCTTTCGTAAACAATTTAAAAATTATGAACAAGTTGGAGTTTACGAAAGATCTGATGATGGTTTAATTAAACCGAAAATGTTTATCGATATGCTAAAATAAAAACATTGTGACTTTGTAATACAATTAGATAAGTTTTGACAGCCTACTAAAAATAAACTTTGATTCTCATACAACTTATCGAACTCAACATGGTTATTAAAGATTTATATATTTTATTATGTCCATTGTCCACGTATGAATTATTTTTAAATATTTTAATATTGTAATCTACTGTGTGATCAAATATGTTCGGCCTTTTCTGCAAGTCAATTTGAATTAATGTCGTCACTAATGCAGAGCGAGTTTCTACACACTAAGGCCTCGACGCCTTGTTGATGGGTAACTTGGAGTTAGTCTTATGAGTGGTATGGGGTGGTAGGCGTACCATAGTGGGAAGTGTACTGAATCGCGAGAGTTGTCTCTAACCGTGTTTACATTTTCAACTCCTTTCTGTTTGATTCTGCTACCATACATTCTTGCAGTGAGGAGTTATGTTGTTGGAAAGGCAAATGGAATCAATGGGAGGTTTTTTACGTAAAGGGTATGTTGTTTTCAACAATACCGTTTTAACAAAGAAATAAAATAATCATACTATATCAAAACAAAAAATAATGGAGCTTACACCGACAAAACAAAGGAAAGAAGAAAGAAGAACATAAAGTGCGCTTTTGGGAATTATATTGCAATTATTACTTTTAAACAAATGGTTCCACATGTCCACCATTCACGTCCAAACATTTTCTCACTCTTTTGACCATGTTGTCATATACGGCCTGCAGAATTTCCGGAGTGAAGGTAGTCATCTCTTGCAGGATGAACTGTCTCAACTGCTCCAAGTTCTCGGAGTGTCTCTTAAAGACGCGATCTTTGAGATAACCCCGGAGAAAAAAAAATCTGGGGGAGCCAAATCTGGGGACCTTGGAGGCCATACGGGATTGCTGAGAAGCCTGTAAGAAAAGGAGTTTTTACGTGTTTGTTTATTATTGCTTTATGCGTATTACATACCACATCCATTTTTGTAATGAATTATTTTCACCTGCCGTGGAAGTGTGTCTCAAGAAAGTTAATAGTTCCTTGGCTGTGTGAGCAGAAGCACCATCCCACTGGAATACCCATCAGATCTTTCTTGCTCGTCCAGTTGTTCAATGAAAGGTGCCATAATTTCATTCCGATATCGTTTGGCATTTAGCCTCCCATTAAAGAATATTGACCAGATCACTCTTTGCTGCAACAGTACAGCCCAAACTCGGAGTATATAAGGCAACTTTCACATGTTCTTGGGTGGCTCCGACACCCATATTCTATAGTTTTGACTGTTTATGTGGTTTATCAGTTGAAACAAACATTCGTTTGATGTAAACAACATGTCTTGTTCGATCTCAGCCTCAAATTGTTCCAAAAAATAAGTACAGAAGTTGATGTGGGCTGGCAAATCAGGATCTCTCAACTCATGCAGCCGTGTTATTTTTGTATGGGTAGAGCTTCATCACTTTCTTTACTGCCATATGACAACTCAATCTCTCGACTGAGCTGATGCAGTGATGTCCGTGGCCTCTCTGTCATACGTCCTCATATTATGTCCATGGTAATGTCTATAAGTTAAGAGCGCCCAGTTCTCTTCTTTTTTCAGGTAACTGAGCCAACAGAGCAAAAGAGGACAATGTATCTATGACAAGCAAAATACAGTACCGTATTCAAACAATAAAAATACCTAGATAAATACCGTACATAATATCTATCTGTCCGATTGGTAAATGAGAAAAGGAAAGGCTAAAGCCATTAGAAAGAGAGAAATTTGATCATTAACAGATCACTGAAAAGGGGAATAAAGAAAATCATTATGAAGAAAGAATTTAGTATAACAATTATAAACTGATTACAACACATCCAACTAACCTCTTAACTGTCCCTGTAATGTTGTCTCTGGGTACCTGCTGAAATTTTGGGTAAGAGAGGCGAAATTCATTCATACAGTGACTCACATCGTAACGATATTCTCCCTGGATTATCCTTCCAGATTGGAAATAAGCTTCAACCATGGAAATACGGTGCTTGGTGGTGATTTCCATCTCACTGGCAATGGACAAAGTGACAGGCGATATTGGTCATGTTAGTTCTTGAACTACCTGCTTGGTCAAAAAGTACTTTTGAAGACGTTCGTTTTCTCCCCCCACACCATCACCCCTTCAAGGCAATGCTCACTAAGTAGCAATGACGTCATTTATTCAAATTGGCTGGTGAGAAAGCCGAAAATATCTGATCACACGGTATATGAATTCTTTGTATCACTAGTCAATTCTGCATAAGCACAGTATGTATTCATATCTATGTGTTAATTGTTACATGTTCTGATGATGCCATGTATCGCCGAAAATGTTCAACACTTTGAAATTATGTTGTAATATTCACATATTTTGTAAATTATACCATTGTAACATTGACAAGAAAACTGACGGACATTTCCACTTTAATTAATTCATTAAAGAAGTTCACAGCTTCTATCCATGTTCCCCATCTAGTAATCACAGGCTGTGGAGGTAAAGACACAGCCGGTAACAGTTTCTTGTAACACTGCATGCGATAGGGAGATTTGTGGAACACTTTTTGTTGCTGATAATAAACCATTCCCTTCAGGAAATTTAGCTTTTATGATCTCAGCCATTTGGTGTAGTCCATGTGCCAAACATGTGAAGTGAACCATATCAGGGTAAAACACAGACAGGGCACCCCCAACTTTCAGCGTATAGAATGCAGCATCTGAGTAGAGCACCAGCACCTTTTCTTTGTTAATCCCTAACTGCTTAAGTTCGTTGTTGATGAATAGAGAAACTGTACCATGATTTGTCTGTTCCACTGGTTTGCAGTCTCTGGATCCAATTTACCTACGACGAGACTTGCGACAAAATGACCCAAGGTATCTGTTATCTCGTCAACAGTAATCCTATGTAGAAATCACCAAGTTAAGCTCTAATCGTTTCCATTGTGCCAGTGTAGCAGGAATTCAAATAATTTTTCAGAGTGTCAATTCATCCGGACTATTAAAGTCTCAGTATTTGCATAGGAATGCTTAAAACTATGGCATCCAAGTTTATACCATGGTATGTTTGCAGCAACCATTGCCATGCACAAATCTTTATTAAATTCATTGGCACTGGTTCCAGCACAACTTGTGTAAGAAGAACTTGCTTTTCCGATGGAGCACATTTTTTATTTCTCACATGAAATTTAGTTTTTAAATGCTGTTCTAATTGTGACTTCATGGAGCACCCATTGCACTTGTCACACACTTTGCACAGCATGATTTTACCATCACTAGCAAAGGCATCACCAATTGAAATTCATTATTTTAACTTGGATGCAACTGGTGTCATAACAGTAGACTAGCTAGCTGTATCATCTGATGTCAGAATAAGCTTCTCAAGATAACTGAAAGAACTACTGTTTACTTTCAGAGCATCGATTGGGAGTGTCTGTGCCAAATAGTCATACCCATAGGGTAATTTTCACTCTATCCTTCACTACAGTAGCAGTACAATGAGTCAATGACCTACCCTTCACTTTGATATTTATTTATACTTTTCCGTTACTTCTTAAGGGATAAACAAACTGTTAGCATGGCAAAGGGATGTTCACTTTTTGACAGAATAAATTAGTATTTTCAATTATTAAATTATTTGTATGCATTAGAGACGAAGGAACAAACTTTGTGAACAATTTTCAAACATGTACGTTATGAATTAAATCGAGGAAAAATTGGTGAAAAAATGTGTATTCTTTCAAAATATATAATATATACCTAACTATTTATTATGCACAAAAATGTGTAAAAATATGTAACTTAAAACTTCGGAATAATGATCCCTTTGGTATGATTCACAGATATTTTAGCTTTTCTTATAGCTACATAGGAACAGAATACGAAATTACATAAAATCTGGACTCTACTTATTGGATCTACCTGTAGAATCCATTAGTCTGGATGATGCCCTCAATTTGCCACTGTGTCTTTTAATCTGGTGGTGCTTGAGCTCAGTATATTCCGTATTAAGTTTGTTAATGAACTTTTTTGTACACCAGCATTATAAATAGTTTTTATCATTAGTCAAAATCGTGCACAATATGCTAAATTATTGTACCAATGTCGTAAAATATTACCATGCCAACTAAAATGTAACGACTTATAATATGACGGCATAACTTGTGTCATAAAATTAATATTAGAAAATGATTTTTCATGCAATAATATTTAATACAACACTGCTGTCATAGCAACTCATTCTTTATTAATTATTGTTTTGTAATGTTATTGTACAAAAAAAATTGCATACGAAACACGTTTATAATGTTATAGAATTACTGGATTCGTAAAAATTAGGAAACTTGCTTCACTTGTTTGCTAAACATTGACTCATGCAATGAAGTATAACATTATAAATATGTTTCATAATATAGTATTTTTCTACTGTTATTTTCTCAGTTTTTCTATCATTACAGTCCTATCAAGCATGTCAAAAGGTTTGCTGTAAGCTATGAATACTGTATAGTTGTTCCATTTCATTTGTGCTTGTGATTAATGTTATTGTTGATCTTACAGTTTGAAGCCAAATTGATTGCACAGTATTGCCCAATTCAGTCTTGCGTTTCTTCTTCTGGTGTTCAATTTCTGTTAGTTTTTATAATAATGTGTTTTCTAGTGCCACTCTTCTGTACTTCTTCCAATCTTTTGGATCTTTTTTCTCTTTGCACCAGTATTCTTACTGTGGAATTCTTGCACGTTAATCTTATACACACCTCTGAGGTTCTGGCTGATATGTACATCTACTATCAGGTAGTACATCTCACTTGACGGTATGTGTTGAAGGAAGAACAATTGTTTATATACATCTGAAGTCTGATTAGTGTAATATGTTACTAGTCAACAATGTATGCAATAGAGGGGAAAAGGACCTGGCCATCCTACCCCATTATCCCTTGGCTTAGTTGCCTCATGAGTGACGCCTTATTGGTGTCACTTATGAGGTTGAAACCTATTTTCGGACAGTTGACTAAACAACAAACAACAATCTTAGGCACACTCATGCATAGAGCGATTCATGATTAACATGCATAAGTATGATTTGGGACTTTCACAGTGTTCAGCATGGTGTAAGAGATTTTAGACATTTGCACAGTGTCATATATGTAAAGACATCCAACATTTCGGAGCTAAATATTGGTTCCATCATCAGGGAATGTAGCGAAAGAGACAACTTAACTGTTGGGTCCCTTAACAAGAGCTATTCTCTAGGGCAGTCATGTCAACTGATGCCCATACGGGCAAGCGCGCGCTTTAGAGCTCAGGAGAGCCTGAGCACTTTACAGCGGAAGGAAAACAGACAGACGAAAGAGGTAGTATATACCGCTTGGTCGAGCTATACACAGGGATGGTCAGCATTGATTCAATGGATAAAGAGAAGAGAACTTATTAAAACTGTATTTATGTTAAATATTAGATTTTTCTGAGAAGTATGAGTGCATTATAAGAATGTAAGTTTTATTTTAAATGCTCATTTTTCACAAGCGTGCTTTTTTTTATTCAAAAGAAATATTTTCTCAACTTTGACAAAAAACTGAAATTTTAAGATATGTTTATTTAGTAGCCTTACAGGTACTGAAACAATGTTTTCGTAAATTTAATATATTGTAAATACGTATTACTGAAGATAGTGTATTACAAATTTTGAAAATATTCGCATGAAAATGAATTAACAAAGCAACTACTGTTACATCACAGACAAGAGATATGTGCCCATGTGTTATAAAAACGTCAGCTCTATAGCTTCAACAGATTTCGAGAAAATAATTTAACATTCTGATGATAGGAAGTTGTGAACAAATATCACCTTAAAAGTATAATGCGATAATAGTTTTGTTATGTAATATTAGTTACAGTTGAAACATATACCTAGGTAACTTTGCTTTGTACTATAATATTGTTTTGATTAGTTTCTTGATTACTTTCATAAGATACCATCAATAGCAATTCCAACTTATTATGTCATACTCAATTTCTTTCTTTGGGATATCACTTTCTTTATGAATGATATGTTTCATTCACTTAGCACAATTTAGTTGTACTACTATGGAATTTATGTGAATATTCCTTCTTAACTCTTTATTATTTATTAATGTCTAAAACACAACTGCAATATTAAGAAATAAAATTGGTGTTACAGACAATATAGATAATACCAAACAGAAAGAAGTCATATAAAAATAACGACATATGAATTTAACGTTCCGTCTGAAGTTTGTACACCACTGTTTTCTTAATCCAACAGGCTGCTTATTCATATACATAATCCCTCCTTTTTCCATACCAGAGCTTGATGCTCGCGCACGACGTCAAGGTTGCGCTGCTCTAGGGGCTGGACTAATGTGCATAACGTTAGGAAATGGCCCTCAGGTTAAGATTAGTTCTCATAAATATGGTTTCGATTTTGAACAATTGTAGAATTGTATATATTTGTACTGTAAAGACTAAGATATCATAAACATTAGTCTAAGTTACTGAAGGCCTTTGTGTGATCATAAAGTTCTAAAAACATTTTCGGAAACTCCTCTAACTTCCCTTCTGTGGCAGGTCACAAAAACCAAGCAGTTTGCCGACTGTGCGATAAATTTATTTCTGAAACATGGGAGCAGTGCATCTTAAATAATATTTATTTCATATATGCACTTGTAAAAGAAGTTTCACTGAGTGAACAAATAACAAGAAAAATGCTAGTATTATTTTTTTCAAATTTTTAACATATCATATTAAGTTCATATTTTCAAAATTTAATGTTAAAATCATCTAAAATTAGTTTTTTTTTTTTAATTTCAATTGCATTTAAATTGTGTAAAGTGAAAATCCACTTTTTAAGCTTTAAAATGAGCTCTGAGTTAAATGTGGCGCCATATACAATATACAGATTAAGGGAAACATGTATTTATAAAACATTTTTTTCCTTCAGGGAAGAATTAAGTCTGTATTTTTGTACATGTTATTTTACTAACAATAAACAATAAACCTTAACAGGCCAATTTCAATACATTTGACTGTGAATAGACTTATAAGAACTAATGTTAGATTAAAATTGCCACCATGTAGCTACTTATTTTCATGTACGAAATGTATAAACATTTAGTATTTTTCAAGTGTTCGATTTCACATAGAATGATTCCTATATTGACTAATTTTAATTGACGATATATATCATAATTAATTAGTCAAATGTTCAGAACAACGGATTTTCTCCATTTATATTGTAATATGCCAGTAAACATCTGTGATGTTATTAAAACTCTGCAGTTTAGTACGTGATACAAGTTCACAGTTGAAGTTTATTCTCTGCAGAGAACACATTTTGATGACGTATAAATTCCAATTCTGAAGAGATGAGATGCTGGTCACAAACAGTTACTAATCTGATGATGACGACGTTTTCATATGGCTGAACAGGGAATTTATCCCAGTTTGTTTCTGGTATCCTAACAGAGCTTGCAGATGTCACGGCTTCTGTCCAATGCTGAGTATAGTGACAGGTGGCTCTCATCCATAAAAAATCCCATGGCATGGTAGACATTCACTGGATGGGTGATGTTCTTCCTATGGAGACGAGATGCCAAGCAGTCGTGAACAGTATTCATCCTGAATCTTGCAACTGCTTCCTTTCGATGTTTACTCTTGTTTTCCTCTCACATTTTTCTGATATCACATCACTGTCTTTTTCCTATTCTTTTGTATATATTTCTCCTGCTTTTCGAGCTGCTTTTTTTCTCATCGCACTCATCTGAATTGGTCTATCACCTGTGTGGACTGTGGTACCTTCTTTTTGCTCATGTGTCTGTAATCTCATTTCCTTCTAACCCAACATGAGAAGGGATTCACTGGAAGACCATAGTTTCTTGAAGGCATTGAGATGTTTAAGCACTTGTCTGATGTTGACTGTCCATTGTTAGAAGTTGGTTATTTGATGATACTGCTTGTATGGCTGCCTGTGAGTCTTGTCAAAAAAAAAAAAAGCCTTTAACTCACTTGCTCTTCAATATTTCTTACACACACAGTGTGGTTTAGAGGAAAGGGCTAGATATATGATTCTGATTCATTTCTTTCTGAAGACTGCAGAATGGATAAAGTGGTGAAGAAAAAATTCAAATTTTGTTTCAAGTGTTTTTACAAATAGTCATATCCTGTGAGTAATCGAAAGGATGCAACTCACTTTTCCTTGGATACTCAGGAATTATATTTTGTATTTTGAGACTCTCTCATTTTTTATTATTTGAAATTTAGTGAAAATGGTTGCCATTTTGAGTTGATTAATCTTTTGCTGAAAATGATAAAGTTGACATTTCTTTTTATATATAGGGTTGCCAGATGGGTATTGTAAAAATTAGCGAAATTCTAGATTTTTTAAAGAAAAATTCGGAAAACCGGCATTTTAGACATTTTAAATTTATAACGCTGTTTATTAAATTAAATACAGTTATTTATTAATAAAATTAACACCCTACTAACTAAAAAAAATACAGTTTATGAAAGTTAATGGTGAATTTCATAAAAAATAATATTTTTTAAAATTTACCTCAATTTGAGGGCTTATATTTCTCTCAAGATCCATTAACTATTACAGCGAGAAATCATTTTTTACAACATTATAAAAAAGGTTGACAGTCCAGTTTTGAATTGGCACAAAGTTATAATTCTGATTTCATTAAAACAGTGGGGCATCTGTTTCTGCTGTTTGACCATTTGTGGTTCATTGTCAGCTTAAGAGGGATTATTACACGTGAGTACAAGCCAATTGTACACAACTTTCCACCTCTTTAAATAAACACCTTTTTTAATGCAGGATTCTCATCATCAAAATTTTGCTTTCTTAAATATTTAGACAGATAATTAAAACACCGATTACTTTGGATTTACTATTTATTACTTGGACCACACAACAAACACAAAGACACATTTTCAATCAAACTGAATATCTGGATTTCTGCTTTCTTATGATGCCACTGTTGAGTATTGATTAGTGAGCAAGTGATCATGATCGAATGATTACTTGTACCACAGAGAAGGCTGCCAAACTTGCATGTCTTTTCTGTGCACTTAACAATCAAAACATTTCATGAAGCAGAAGTGGTGTTTGGTGGTTCAGTGCTACAACAGAAAAAACTGGTATCCTGTGGTGTACTTTCAAAATTATATTTTATAGCTCAGTTTTTCATTTTGAAATTTTAAGCTAAGTTTGTAGAAAAGTAAAAAAGACTAGAGAAGGCAGGCACAATATTGGCAGACAGAAACTAAGATGGTTGGATGGCGTGAGAAGATGGAGGCAGAAGGCTCTGGTTGGACAGGAATGGACCAAGATCCTAAGGGAGGCCAAGGCTAGACTACAAGGGCCGTAGTGCCAAAGAAGAAGAAGAAGAAAGAATACAATATTTTATAATTTAAGCATCTTAAAATACTTTTTCGGTGAATTTTTTATGAATATAACAAAACCTGCAAAAGATGGTAGGCCTAATGCACATATTAGCATTAAGATTGCATTGTACATCCTACAAAAATTCCTTATTAATAATAATTTTTGTTTGGAAAAAAGTTAAAGTTGGCTCCAAAAAGTCAGGAGAACCATTATAGATTAATAACTGTACATTTTATAAAAGTATAAATAGAAGGCAAACATGATTTTATACTGTAAACAAGTAGGATAAAATAAAACAACCAGAAAATGAGAGAAATAACTTGTATGGGGTGGAAAAAAAAAAGGATATGTTTTGATACTATAGTTTTAACATTGTTTATTATTAATGGAGAAATAAATAATAAACATAACAGAGAATTCTGTTGGCTTAAAATTTAATATCATCATATAATTTTAAATGTTGTGTTTAAAACATTTTAATCAACGAATATTGTTTTTAACAATTTTGAACACTTTGTTTAAAAAGTTTTGTTTTGAACATGTCAACTCACTTTATCAACTGCTATGGTTATCTAGCGTCTGAGTGAGATAAAGGTGATAATGCTGGCAAAATGAGTCCAGGGTACAGTGCCAAAAGTTACCCAGATTTGCTCTTATTGTGCTAACAGAAAACGCTGGAAAAAACCTCAACCTGGTAACTTGTCCCAACCAGGATTTGAACCGCTTGTTTCACGGTCAGACATGCTAACCATTACTCCAGAGAGGCAGACGCAAAGTCTTCTTGCATGGAATGAGAATTAGATAAACTTAATTCATGCACTACATAAAAAATAAGTAAATGTCAAACAAAAATAATAAGACCATAACATAATTTCTTTAAGAGTGAACCAAGACCTCACAAAGAAAGATCCTTCCTAACAGAGCTCCAGCTTTTACATCAGTAGCAACAAAGATTCTTGCGCAAACAAGTTACCTCGTGAAGTGTGCTAACCGTAAGGACAGTTTACTATCTTGTGCCAAGGACGATGGAGGGATGAGTATACTGAGCAAGGATTGTACAATTGTGGCGATGACAGAGTTTAGGAATAACTTCATTATTGAAAAGAATCTCAAATAAACAAATTATGTCCCATCTGATTTAGTAGCAGTAGCAGCAGTAGTAATAGTAGAAATAAACTATAGTCCATACAAGTACAATTAATTTATTTTTCGGAATATATATTGTACTGTATTTCAAAACATATGCAATACAGTATCTACAGTATGTATGTATATTATTACTTAAGGAAAATGAATTGAATCCTTCTTGCAAACGAAATTAAGAAACTAGAACAGACTAGAATAATAATTTATTCTCATTTGATCACAGTACTTATTTATTATTGTTTGCATTTTGCACAAAATTTACTGAAATAATAGGATTGTATTAAACAACATGCCAATTCCTGACATTTTTTTCTCTTCGTCTTGATTTTAGCAGAGTAACATACAAACTTCTACTTCCATGGATACTACAGTCAACTCTGGATATAATGAACCTCTGCGGTCTTGCATATTTTGTTCACTATATCCGAGGTTCACTAAATCCGAAATGTCTCTCCCCTAACCTTAAATGACAGGAATGAATGAAACTGTGAACAAGAAAATAAAATATTAATACAATACGGTAATTAAAATATTTCATTTTTGTGGAATGGATTACACTGTATACTGTTACTCATAGTTGATATACTTCCACTATGCTGTCGACCCACGTCCCCTTGCGAAAGACTACGTTAAATGTCACTTATAATATTCGCCTTATCTTCCAAAGAAAACACTTTATGCTTTGATATTTTTACACAGTACATTCACTGTTCGAACACTAGAAACAGACTGATCAGGTAGAAATGACAAATGCTGTTATGGTGTGACTGCGTACTAAGCCTTGGAATTTCCCAGGTTACTTAATGGAAACTGGGAGGAGGTTGATGGACTTTGAAAGCCATCGGAATCTTATCTTCATTTATGCTCTGGACATAATGTCCATCCCCTTTTAATAAAAGAAGGCAATTTCATTTTCTGTTGTTTCGATGCTATTGGTCATAATGGAAATGTTTCTGAGAACAAAAGGGGACTCTTTGACGGTGGAGGATTAGAAATAACAGTAGAGTAGAGTGTCTGAGAACAGAATGGTAACCCTTCAATGGTGGAGTGAGGCAAGGTCGTCACGTGTTGCCTGGATTTACAGTGCAGCTCATTATCTAAGAATCACTAACCCTACCTTTGTCCTTTGACTAAAGGAATAAGAAACTTAGAATGTTGTTCTCAACACATTATTTCAAATAAGAATTTGTCAGGATACAATTCTTGTAACTTCAATCTTTAAGGTTCACTATAAACAAAAATATTAATGTACTTTTTAATGTATATGGGCCGGGATCAACGATTTAGGTTCACTATAGCCGAATGTTCACTATAACCGATTTCACTATATCCAGAGTTGACTGTAATTCAAACGTATTCTTTTATAAAACGATTTTTTTATCTCTTTGAACACTAGGCCTATAAGATCCGTGTATCTTCAGAACTAGTTCTCTCCAAAGTAGGAGCTTTCTGTGTTTTGTCAATAATTTTCATAATATCTGGATTAAAAGATTTTTATGATGTAAGTAGCTAAACAACTTTTAATCTTGTATCCTACCTTGGCTTCATATGCTTCATTGTAGAAAACTGTCCACAAGCATATATACTACCAAACATAGATAGTACATATGCTGCAAATTTAGGACCTGACTTTCCAAGCAAGGATCTTGTTGGATCGCATACAATAGCTTGAATGTCTAGGTATCATAGGAACCATGAGGACTACTACAACAAGGGTTCTTGGGGAAACCTGGTAGTTTGGTGTGGCTCCAGAATTGATAACAGTACTGGAGCAGGGATTTATGGTATAAGACCTTGGTCAATGAACTACGGTTTTCCAAACTGAAATGTTTGTGATATTAGCTTGCACTCAGAAAAACCTAAGAAGACCTTGCCAAGGCATGAATATCTATATCTGCTCTGATAGTCAGGCTGCACTGGGTGTGCTAAGTGCGCACAGAGTGGACTCCAGGCTGGTTGAAAAATGTAGAACTACCCTGGAGAGTCTATCCAGAAGAAATAAAGTACAACTCATTTGAGTCCCAGGATACAGTGGGGTGTATAGCAATGAACAAGCTAATCTATTGGCCAAGCATGGAGCCTCAATCCAATGCTATGTTCCTGACACTTTTGTTGGCTTCTCTACGTACATAATCAAACAGGCTTTAAAGAAGAACCTGATGAAAGGATTACTAGGAGCCTGAAGACCTGCAACAGCTATGAGACAGGTTAAACTTATTGGAGAACCAAAACTTGACTCAACTAAACAACTCTTGGTCTTGAAAAGGAGAATACTAAGATGAGTTGCCGGAATTTTGACTGAACATTGTCATCTAAATAAGCACCTACACATTTTGGGCCTTAGTGATGACCCAACTTGTAGGAAATGTGGGATGGAGGCTGAGTCATCACTTCACATTTTGCTGGTTTAAGCCAGATCATGCATCGTTATCTCAGGAAACATATAATGTCTCCTGAGAAATTTCAGAAAATTAAACCCAGTAGTATAACAAGGCAGGTGTTGCATTGTGGTCTTCTGGGTTGATTTCCAGCTTATGGGGTGCACAATGGGCCATTTCGTGCCTAAATGCTACAGTTAATTTCACACCCTTAAATATGAAGGAGAAAAGGACGGACCACTACTGGCACTTATGTGCAACTTGTGCATACAAATGCTTATTGCCATAGCTGTTTTACATTTTCAGCACCTCCACACTGAGCAGTTTCGACTTCTATTTGGTGACACATTACACATGTTCATCCTTTTGCCACAGGCACAGATGTAGAATTGTGCTGAAGTTCCTTGTTCTCTCAGCCACGAGATGCAATTAGAAACATTATCCAAAACAATTATTAGATTAAATAATTTCATTGCATCTGGTGGCAGAGCAACTTCTACTGTTGAAGAAGACGTCGACTTTAGAGAGTTTGAAGTAGAGGAAAATAAAACCCCTATTCTCCTTGGCTCTCACTTTCAACACCATCTTTGTTCAAAACAAACCCAAATACGACCATAAGCAAATCTAGCAACACAAAAAGAAAAGTTAAAACAAATTAAATACCAACATTACTCTATAGCTGAGTGTATTAGAAAAATAGCCATTAGTGCCTTAAAGGGATCCATTCAGATTTTACGATATCACCATTATAGTACCAACGTTTGAAATTTATTTATATATTCATTTTCTATATTTTTACTCTATTGTACTTGTTTAATGTATTTTATGATATAGTTTCTTTATTTCCTCGTTTATTTTTTCGAATTTCATGTTTCTTATTTTTTCGAATTTCATGTTTCTTATTTATATCTATACAAGTTCATATCTAGTACACTTTGTCAATCTTGGCAGCCTTTTAATAAAGGAAGTTTATAAAATTAAAATCATCTATCGTGAACTTTTGGACCATTTTAGTGACCTGTATAAACATTTAGCAGTCTTATTATGAACTTTTATATAGGAACACTAAATTGAAATACTAAGTTTTATGGGTGCGAGCATGAAGTTTCTTGATGGCCAAGATTGGTAAATGGTGTTGGCCTATAGATGCTTCAATAAGTTCCAGGTTGTAGCATTGTGGTCTAAGGCATCTCTTTCCAGCTAAAGGTTTAAAATATGTAAATGCACGTGGCATAGTAGTTCCTGATTGGCTGTTAGACACACAAAACCTCCAAGCTCATGCTTGTCGTCTTCTTCCTCATATCAAAAAAGTTCCTTCTACAATAATAATATGTATAATATATATTTATAATATGGAAAACGGATTGAATTAAACATGTTTATAAGAACACTTTCTTATGATTTAAACAATATGTTTATATTATTAATCTTAGATATTGTATGATAAATTATTGTAACATACATTATAGCAACGCACATGCGTTGTAAGCACGGAACTCCCAAGATCAAGTGACCTGCTTCACACAGCACAGCTGATAACACATTGCAATGGCTGAAGCTGATCAGCCCACTCCATCTCGCGTTGTTAAACACAAGAAAGGAAAACCCTTAAACAGAGGAGAAAATGGGATCATAAATGTTAATTACATGGTATTTATTTTATTAAAATCACGTAAGCTTTATTATTAATCATCTTTCAGCATATTACGGGTTGTTGGTTTTCTTTGTTTAATGAATGTGTTTCCCTCTTGAGTTGAAACGTTGTCTGCAGTATCAGCTGAGTAGCAAATGTGAACACGGAATAATACATTTCGCCATTGTTTATGTCTACTTCAATCTTTAGCTGGAAAGAGAGAACTGAAGTTACGGAATGGTTGCTGTTTCGAATCCTCATGGGGAAACATTTTTCTCATGAAATTTCGGCCAGTGTATGGGACTGGTGCCCATCCAACATAATGATAAATTTAGAGAGCTATGATAGGTAGTGAAATACTGTTACAAAAAACAAGTTATAAGGGCTGGGGGGAGAGGGAGCATCGTGCTAACCACATTATACCTCCATTCTGGTTGGATGATCGTTCACCTCTGCTGAGGCATGTGCGTGCATGTGAGGCCAGCAGCCGATTAGTTGGTCTTGGGCCTTCATGGATTGTCACGCTGATTATTATTATTATTATTATTATTATTATTATTATTATAATGAACCTTCGGGTTCCTTGAAAGCCATTTGTAAGTAAGTATTATTATTATTACTATTATTACGCAACTATAATACGAACTTCTATGATGGCAGCCTATGTCACTCCAGGAATTTACAAAGTAAGTAAAAATAAAATAAATGTAAACCCACTGCTGCAAAATAATGGTTAGCATGTTTGATTGTGAAACAAGCCGGCCTTAGTTCAAATTCTGGTTGGAACAAGTTACCTGGTTAAGGTTTTTTCCGATGTTTCCCCCTTCAATCAATTGAAGCAGTTTTACTTGGTTACTTTCGGCATTGAACCTCAGATCCATTTCGTCTTCATTACATTCAACTTCATCTATCATTTTTCAATAGTTTCAGGTTGACCAACAAGAATGCTGCAGATGTAGTATCATGATTTGCATACAAATGGCATCTATGAGGAAGCTGAAGAAGTCCCAGGGGAACTCAGTCACATCTGAGTGAGTCAATAGATGGTATCAAATATTGGATCACCCCCGGCGGTCAGCGGGGGTGCGGTCGAAGACCTATCCGCGGGCGGCGTAGACCTGCAGTGACGGCGAGGTGCCACGGGGATTCAGAATGTTCAAGTAAGGACAGGCCTACTAAGACTACTGCAGGTTAATTGCCGAAGTATTAGAAATAAACTTATTCCGTTTTGGAACTTGGTCGATGTTTATAATCCAGATGTAATAATTGGGACGGAATCATGGCTTAGGGAAGACATAAATGACTCGGAAATTTTTAGGTCGGATTATAGAGTCTTCAGAAAGGATAGAAGTGAAAAGGGAGGGGGAGTTTTCGTTTGTACTAAGATAGAAATAAGTAGCAATCTTCTGTGGATACATGAGGAAGTTGAAATATTGAATGTTCAGATAAGAAATGGGCTGGAAACCTTAGATGTAATAGCATGTTACAGACCACCCAGTGAATTAAACAATTTAACTTTGCACAAACTAAATGAATATCTTAATACAGTATCAGAAGACCGAAACGTAGTAATTGCTGGGGATCTAAACCTCCCGAAAATTAACTGGAACGGGATTTCAGGTACAAATTCAGATGCACAGACCCTTGTTAATGAATTGATCTGGCGTAAAGATTTCACGCAGGTAGTAAATGGTCCGACGCGTGACAATGCCCTCTTAGATGTTTACCTACTAAGACCTGTCTCTCTCTTTGTCAACTCTGAAAGTCTTCATAAAATAAGTGATCACAATAGCGTCTTATTAGAAATCTTATGGGAAAACACAGTAAATCCGAGGTCAAGTCCAGTGTCTGTCTGGAATTTTAACAAAACCGATGTCCATGAATTACAAACGTTTCTACGACAAAAGCATGATGACTTTCTAAGGACTGAAGGAAAGATGGAAAATGTGTGGCATAAATTTAAGTGTATAATTTTCGAGGCATTAGTAAAATGTGTACCTTCTAAAATAATTAAGAAAAATCCGGACCCAGAATATTACACTAATTATATTCGCTACTTAAAGAAAAAGACAAGGCGCGCATTTAGCAAACGTAAACGGAGCCATGAGCATTGGGAAAAATATGTTGAATTAATTAAGAAACTTGAGTGTGAAAAAAGGTTAGCTCAGGAAAATTTTCTAAAAACTATTTTAAAAGAAGATGAAAGTAACAATTGGAGACAGTTTTATAATTATGTACGCAGGAGAAAAGGGAAAAATGAAGGAGTAGTGCTTTTACGAAATCAGAACGGAGAAAGTATAACTGATGACAAAGAAAAGGCCGACTTATTAAATTCCTATTTCATTTCGGTTTTCAATAATAATAATAATAATAATAATAATAATAATAATAATAATAATAATAATAATAATAATAATAATAATAATAATAATAATCCCGCTGATAGGAGTGGTTGTGTCACAGACCGTGAATGTGAACCAAATTCGACTTTCAAAATAACTTCCAAAGGGGTTAGAGAGAGAATAACGAAATTAAAAAATCGGAAGTCTCGAGGACCAGATAGTATTGCTACAGAGATTCTTAAATTAGGTTCCGAGGCCATAATTCCATACTTAATGCGTATATTTCATGTTTCCATAAACAATGCAGCTATTCCATGTGACTGGAAATCAGCTATAGTGGTACCCATACATAAAGGTGGAAATAAATTAGATGTCGGAAACTACAGACCGATTAGCCTTACATCTGTCGTATGTAAAGTCATGGAGCATTTGATATCGGATTATATTCGTCATGTTCTAAATGCGAAAGACTGGTTTTACAACCGCCAGCATGGTTTTAGGGAAGGCTTCTCATGTGATAGTCAAATTACGTCGCTGGTTCAGGATCTAGCTGAAGAGGTAGATAGAGGCGGAAGAATCGATGCAGTTGTGATTGACTTTTCGAAAGCATTTGATTTGGTGCCACATGACATATTAATAGATAAGTTAAGTAGGCTAGGAATAGATAAAAGAGTGGTGCTATGGATCCAAGAATTCTTAAAAGGTAGAACCCAGAGAGTTAGAGTAGGTCATGAAATATCGGAAATTGGAAATATAAGTTCAGGAGTGCCACAGGGCAGCGTTCTGGGTCCATTACTCTTTATAATATACGTAAATGACCTATGCCAGGATATTACATCAAATGTGAGGCTATTTGCAGACGACTGCATTATCTATAGAAAGATTAGAAATAATTCAGATGTAGATGCTATTCAAACAGACTTGAATAACATTTACAACTGGGCGTTAAAGCATAGGATGAAAATAAATGGTTCTAAAAGTAAATCTATAACATTTTGTAAAACCCGAGAGGAAACTAGTCTTAATTACGAATTCAGTGGTGTTGTAATTCCGCAAGAACAATGTTGTAAATACCTAGGAGTGTATTTAAACTCCAAACTTTCTTGGGGAGAGCATGTTGATAATGTTACAGGCAAAGCATGGAGGGCACTTCACTTTATTATGAGAATCTTGAGAAAGGCTAGCCCCAAATCGAGGGAAATAGCATATCTAACATTAGTGCGACCGTTAATGGAATACGGAACTACATGTTGGGATCCCTATAGAATATATCAGATAAATTCCTTAGAAAGAATCCAGTATAGGGCAGCTAAATTTGTTAAAGGTAAAAGAGAAGATGGGAACGATACGATAAAAGAACTTAAATGGGAAACTTTGGAAAACAGACGTAGGAAAACTAGAATAACATCATTGTATAGAGCACATCTAGGTCAGAAAGCATGGGTAGACATAACGGCTCGGTTAGAAAAGCCAACGTACTATGGTAGGAACGATCATGATTTTAAAATCAAATGTAGGAAACAGAAAACGGATGTAGGTAAATTCTCATTTTTAAATAGAACTATAAATGATTGGAATGACCTACCTGCAGCGGTCTTTGAGGGCTGTCCTTCCTTAAGGAGATTCAAGAATAATTTAAAGAGTTGTGTATAAAGTGAAAATTAAAATTAAGGTGACATTCAACATTTAATTTTTTAAGGTGGCATGTATTTATCTAGCCTGACGAGTTTACTTCCTTGGTTTGAATTGTAAATTATTTAAAAATAGCGTGTAAGAGGGCCTTAGACTAGAAATGTTTAGTTTAAATGTAGTTCTGTTTATAAGTATGCATAAGGGTGTAATTATTTGACTTATTTGAACTGTTGTATCAGTGAAGCGAGGTGAGTCAGTGAAGTTATGGTTTTACAGTGCAGTGAACAGTTCCGATCAGTGATAATTTATAGCGTCAATGAAATGTGTTCTATAGTGTCAGTGAAATGTGTTACAGAGTGTCAGTGAAATGTGTGCTAAAGTGTCAGTGAAATGCGTCATAGTGCCACTACAGGGAATGAGATGAGAGTAAAGTGAAAGACTATTGAAAATTATGTAGGACCTATACATAATTATGTAGGTTGTGTTGTAAAATTAGGTGTTTTATTTTATGTTTTATTATTATTGTGTTAAATTGTATTGTGTATTCTTATTGTATTGTGTATAAAATTGTATATGTGTTGTAAATTTTATTATGTAGGCTATTGTAAATTTTACTGTGTATTGCTTATCATTTTAACTGTGTATTGTTAATATTGTATATACCACTGCCACCAGGTGCTTGCCCACTTGCAGTGTAAATAAATACATACATACATACATATCTACAGTAATCCGATCTTCAGGTCAATATAGTACGAGGCAGAATGTAATAATGTGATACGCATACAGATGAATGACATCAATCTGAAGAAGCTACAGAACTCTCAGGGAGACAAAATGCATTCATCACAGACTCTGTCGAATCTAGGTATTGTGTAACTGTATCGACAGATTCATCAAACAGCGAATTATGATATTTAAGGAATGCAGTTCTGTGGACTACAACAATCATCCCTATCTAAGGAGATCAGATCAACATAATAAGCCTCAGGCTGCAGTGCAAGCCTTCAGACCCTCCTCTTTAACAAAGGAAAAAAATAATAATAAATACACAGTGTATGTCACAGAGTATGTAGTATATTGGATTATTTTACGACGCTGTATCAACATCTAGGTTATTTAGCGTCTGAATGATATGAAGGTGATAATGCCGGTGAAATGAGTCCGGGGTCCAGCACCGAAAGTTACCCAGCATTTGCTCGTATTGGGTTGAGGGAAAACCCCGGAAAAAACCTCAACCAGGTAACTTGCCCCGACCGGGATTCGAACCCAGGCCACCTGGTTTTGCGGCCAGACGCGCTGACCGTTACTCCACAGGCGTGGACGTATGTAGTATAAATAGATAAGTAAGGAAAAAGGAAGAGAAAAGAGAACAGAAAAACAGAAGATAAGAAAGAGGAGAAAATAGGTGAAGAAAGAAAAAGAAGAAAAAAATATTTTTGTTCCTTCGTCCTTTCTTTTTGTAACTGTTCCGAACAGCCCCTATTCCCATGCTTCCCATAGTTAATCAGACAGAGGAGAAATTAAAACTATAAATCAACAGATGGACATAATGAACAAGAAAACTGGGATCTAATATCTCATATTTGATTCTCAATAATTGGGGATATGAGAACAGATGAAGTTGATGATGATGATGATGATGATGATGATGATGATGATGATGATGATGATACCGATCAGTGGTGTATTTCTAAACAAAAATGTGCCCTGGCTCTGGGATTTCGGTAGTACTGGTAGTAGTAGCCTTCACCACCGCAGCTACCACCACCACCACCACCACCACCACCACCACCACCACCACCACTTTCGCAGGAATACTTATGGCATGTAAGACGAAAATACATGGGTTCGAATCTAGATATAGAGGTTGTTTACATGTGAGTAAAATATGACTTTTTAGAAAAGCAAAATTTGACAACAATATGAAAATCATAAAAGTGCTCTGGCTCTGTCTGGCCTCGAAAAATAGTACCTTGGTGCCACCATGCCTGAAATACACCCCTAATACCGATTCATTCATTTATAGTTTTCTGCCCAAGATTAGGTCTTTCACTGCAAACCTAACATTCCTCAATCTTTCCTATTTTCTGCCTTCCTCTTTGTCTCTACACATAAATTTTATAGGATGCCCAGGGGAATGAACCTGTGCCTACTGATGAAAGGATGTCAGGTAGGTACGTCTGAGTCTAGCAGAACATTACGGAAAAGTTATATTAAATAAGAAACTTACCCTTCCAATAAGCTGAGGAGATTCCAATTTTGAGTCCAGATTATAGTATGTACCATGAATTTGACGAATAGTAACCCAATGTCGTCTTCTTAAGGGCAAGAGTACAAATCCTAATTTGTAATCACTTGGTACATTCAATATGAATCCCAGAATATTATCCAAATTTAGACACTTCGGATCTCTGTTACAAAAACAACAATCATATAAATAAATATTAGTCAATTTTACTCTTTGCTGCAAAACAATTAATAACCTACAGTACAAAAAGAACAAAATCAAACACAAACATATTTAACACAACACTGGCATCATTCGACATCGAAAATTTATACACAAACATACTAGTAACAGAAACACTCAACATTTACGAAATTATACAAGTCACAGAGATCATCACAAAACAAAATTATTTCACATACAACAACAAATATTATACACAGACTGAAGGACTACCAATGGTTTCACCCAAATCAAGCATATTAGCTGAAATATTCATACATAATATATACACAGTGGTTAGAAATTATTATTGGACGATGTCAGAAGGCTATATTTTCACCAATATTGAGCATAAATACATTATTATTATTATTATTATTATTATTATTATTATTATTATTATTATTATTATTATTATTATTATTATTGGGTTATTTTACGACGCTGTATCAACATCTCAGGCTATTTAGTGTCTGAATGAAATGAAGGTGATAATGCTGGTGAAATGAGTCCGGGGTCCAGCACCGATAGTTACCCAGTATTTGCTCATATTGGGTTGAGGGAAAACCACAGAAAAAAAACCTCAACCAGGTAACTTGCCCCAACCAGGACTCGAACCTGGGCCACCTGATTTCGCAGTCAGACACACTAACTATTACTTCACAGGCGTGGACTAAAAACATGATCTTATCACAATTTGAAAGAGGGAAGTTTGAAGTTCTATACTGTACTCGATGTGAGCCCCACATGTAATACAGTACACATCAATGCGGTGATCCCATTCTTCGCAAACCCTCTCAAGCATGTCTTGTGCGACGTTCCTGATTGTTGTGTTAATGCAACTTCTCAATTCGGACATCGCTGGAAGTGGAGGTATGTAAACATTGTCCTTGACATGATCTTATCACAATTTGAAAGAGGGAAGTTTGAAGTTCTATACTGTACTCGACGTGAGCCCCACGTGTAATACAGTACACATCAATGCGGTGATCCCATTCTTCGCAAACCCTCTCAAGCATGTCTTGTGCGACGCTCCTGATTGTTGTGTTAATGCAACTTCTCAATTCGGACATCGCTGGAAGTGGAGGTATGTAAACACTGTCCTTGACAAAACTCCACAGAAAGAAATCACACATTGTGAAATCCACTGCATCCATTGACCTGGCAAGTGTTGATTTAGGTACCTCCAGACCTCCGTATGCCAATGTGAAGGGGCTCTGTCTTGTTGGAAAATGAACCCCTGTTCCTCCTCGTCCGTGAGTTATGGCATAGCCAATTTTCCTAAATCAACACCTACCAGGTCGATGGATTGGCCGAGAAAAGGACGCAGACAGCACCTTCTGCACATGGCCACTCTGTTCACCGGATTTCACAGTGATTTCTTTCTGTGGGGTTTCGTCAAGAACAGTGTTTACATACCTCCAGTTCCAGCGATGTTGGCCGATTTGAGAAGATGCATTAACACAATGATCAAGAACATCACACAAGACATGCTTGAGAGGGTTTGGCAAGAATGGGATCAATGCATGGACGTCTGCCGTATTACACTTGGGGCTCACATCGAGTGCATCTAACATGCAGCTATGAAACTTCAAATCTCCCTCTTTCAAATGATGGTAAGATCATGTATTTATGTTCAACATTGGTGTAAATATAGCCTTCTGAAATAGTCCAATAATTTCTAACCACAGTGTAGAACAAACACACATACTAAATGCTGACAGTCACAAACGTGCAGAGAAAATAATATACTGGCACTGATACATAGATGATATCTAGTCCTATACAATGGCAATAGAAGACAAACAGAAAACCTACTACACGACCAAGGTGGGAACCGTTTCGTGTGGTGGCACTGCGATTCGCTTCACAATGCAGGGCATGTTGTAAAGTCCGCATCAGATGCAAAATGAAGCATATGCTGAACTGCGCTCTTGTTTCATTATTATTAACACGCTTTATATGTTCGTATATAGAGTTAACTTTATTGTTTAGTTTTATTTTATCATATGCTTACATAGGAACCTATTCAGAAAAAACACCACAACATCGGTGTTCGTAAAGGAGGGAACATGAATTGAAAATAACGTAAACTAAAGTAGGTACTGTATTTTATACAATATTTCATTTGATATACATTCCTTACCTTAGCATTTTAAAGTGACCGGACTCCGGACATAATATATGAGGAAAGCACCCGGTATAAAACCATCATTATCATTGGCATGGGCTACTATAAATCGTTGACTTGCACTGCTATTTGTATAAACTCCTGACACGTTTACGTCTTGCCAACATTTGTGGACAGTGTAATGGGTATGGAACCATGTTTCGTCCAAGTAAATAACGGGCTACTACATCAGAGCGTTCTATTAGATATTTCCTTTTATCCTTACATTTTTTGAATGCAAAACTCATGGATAGTATGAGTTTTCGTAAAGTTTCCTTGCACCCTTTAAAACCTATCCCTCTCTTACAAAATTTATGCAACTTTCCTAGTGTTGGAAGCTCTTTGTAGAGACTATAATATTTATGAACTTCTCTTCTTATGATAAATTTGTCCATGTCGTCTAATTCAACCTTGTTTGCAGGAGGTCATCTAACTTTGTTTGGTGTCGATATTTCTACACCCTTGTCCTCACATTCTTTACTTTCCTTTCTAATCCTACTAATTGTTTCCTTATTTAACTTCACAATAGCTGCAGCATGCTCTGTTGTCTTCGATAAAGGTAGGAATAAACCAGTTGTCTTTTCTTCATCACAAAACTTTATGGCATTATAAATAATGCTCCGCGCTTGGCTACGAAACACACGTCTCCCTATACGCAGCATTGGGACCAGATTGAAACGCTGGGCAATGGATGTGACGACACTCCAACAGTAAACATAAGCAGCGAGCATGGAGTTCCTCATTCTGCCACGACAGGTCCCACCTTGGTCGAGTAGTACTTCAACAACTAAACAAAATACATTTCAAATTAAAGTATACAACAGAAAAAACATAACCAATCTATAAATTTCTTAGACATCACAATAACCAAATAAACAAAAAGCACAAATTTAAGACATATAGGAACCCCACCACAACACACATACACAATTCATCAAAACATCCCATACAACATAAACGTGCAGCTTTCTGTACAATGACACACAGATTAATTAATATAGCTACCAGTGAACAATGACAACTACATTGAAGAACTAAATGCAGTAAAATATATAGCACAAGACAACAGATTCAACCCTAACAAACCAACACAAACAACACACGAGAATAAATACATAATTAACATTAACATATCACAATACCAACACACACAAAATTGCAGCTTCATTAAAAAAACTAAAATACAAGATAAGCATACAAAACAAATAATACAATACATAAATATCTAAACAATCACATCAAACAAAAAATAAATACAATTCAACAGCAGTTAAAAATTAAAATGCAATAGCTGTCCAGATTTCTACACAGGACAGATTGGAATATCATTCCAAATAAGGTACAATGAGCATATGAAAGCAATAACTAAACCATACATCACATCAAATTACACAGAACAACATTACTAACAGCAATCAAAACTACAATAACATAGAAACAGATATGAAGATAGTATACATCATATCAAAATGTCCACAATTAAAAAATATTAGAACAATACGAAATATACAGTACAAACACACAACAGCATATATCCACAATATTATACTTCATATACAATTACAATTCAACACACATACCTACATTATTTGACATAATACACAACATACAAACAACCCCCCACCACCATAAGAGCAGCACACCCCCACCACTGATGACAGCGATCGCTGGAGCCACAGTAGTTCGAGAGACACTGATGATGACACTACACCGGTGTCGAAACGGTGCCATCCGTTATTAAGGTATATTATCTTTTTTTAACATTTTTAAAACTTTTGAAGTTTTAATGTAAGAAAATTTTATATCCTATAAGTGTTAAAGTGAACAACAAAGACAAATAAAATGAATCGTTCCTCTGAAATATAATTTAAAAATTTAGACCTAAGTTAAAGCAATGTACAAAACAAATGTGTAAAATTTACTCCACTTCACCATCTAAATTTCCTTCCTATTTGTGTTCAAGATTACAGTCTAAAAATAACTCACTTTCGCTTATCGAACCATATTGCTTCATGTCCTTTCCGTTGAAGTGCAGCCATGATGACATTGATATCATAATTACCAAGACCCAACAAAGATTTATGTGGGTTAATCCATACATTTGGTGATAATGAATAGCAGATAGCATCCAATTCTGTTTTGCTGAATGCATCACGCTCTTGAAACAGGTTATTTAGTGCATGCAATGCACACAATTCTTTCACCTGTGAAATGAATTCACACAAGTTGTACATAAGACTTATCTGTGATTTAAACCATGTGTCAATTATTCCTTACGGTATAACATTAGGGGTGACTTTAAGTCTATTTTAATTTCACTCATGAAGCTTAATTTACCTGTCTCTCATGGTATATGGCCCCATTCATAGCCACACCAATTCTGTTGTCACCACGACCCCAACAATGTTCCAAACAAGCTGCTGTTCTCCAACATACTGAAGTCTGCATCTGGAAGTAATTAAATGTTGCAGGTATAAATGAAATAATGTATCATTTGTAGAATTATTTTAAAATATTACAACTCACCAGTTATATTTAGAGCATTTTACAGGCATTTACATATATGATGCTTGCTATAAATAACAGTTTATTTAATAGAGACGCTGTTACTTTCTTGGATTTTTAGCAAATTAACCTCTTAACCTCATGCAAATAGTAAGGAATAAAATAATAATTTGCATAAAGAAATAAGTAAATCAATGAAAAGTAAAGTAAATATTGTGTTACTCAAAATCAGTACAAAATATAATGTTATAAAACAGTATAAACAACACTAAATTTATTAGAAATATAGGCCTCTTAAACTTCTGCCAGAACAAATAGTAATGACGCCCATTTTTCGTCATGTTTTGTAAACACGTCAAATGAAAATCCCTTAAAACAAATTGGTAAGTCGTGGCAAAGCGTTATTATTATTAAAAATATGACAATTATTATAATTGCAAGGACTTAACATAATTATTTATATTTATGTGACATTTATCCTTAACAAATATAGAAAACGACTTTCATACAATCATTGATTAATGATGTACTTCTTAACAGATTAGCCAACATACCATGAAAATTCTATCACTCTTCCACACAACTTCCACAGAAGTTGTAATAAGAAATTTTGTCTTATTCTATTGGTAGATAGATTATTGACCGGATGGAGAGAAAAGTGATGACAGATAATGGTGGTGAAGTGAAAATAAGTATACGTTAGGTAAATATACGTTATGACAGCGTGATATAGTTGTTTAAATACAATGTAAATGTATTATTTTGGTTGCAGTGACACATTCCAGATGGACTAAAGAGGTTGACAACCTGATATAATAAATGTTGATTAGTTCTGGCGAGATCGAGTTATTTGTTGACATCCCATCTGTTTACTAACATAAAGGGTAAACCTTTTAAACATTCTCCGCTTAAAATGTTACCAAGATGTCAGTCGTTTAATTTAATTTTATTTATTATATCATGAACTTGCCGTAAGTCTTTACGAGAAACAATTATTTTGTATGTTTAAACTGCCGAAAGTACTTAATATGGTATCAAGAATGAATAAATTTAAAATTGTCTTGTAAGTACAATGCTCTCTTTAGCTGCTTCAGGGAAGAAAATTCGGTTCGTATAACCTACCACAAGTAGTGGTATATTATAATTTAACATAAGAATGTTTTAACATTGTGTTATTTCAATTTGAAAATTACTGTGTTGGCCTCGTATTTTTGTGGGTATTAAACTCATTCATAGTGTAATATGTAGCTAATCGGCGATGCAATGGAGGGGTAAAGGAACTGACCACCCTATCCCATTATCGTCTGGCTAGTTGCCTCATAAGTGGTGCCTTATTGGTATCACTTGTGAAGTTCAAACTTGTCTTCGGACAGTTGACTAAACAACAACAAACTCATTCAGACTAGTGTAAATTTAGATAAATACAATTCTTGCATTCACGTACATTTAAAATACGTACAATTACTGGTTAAACTAGCGCTGAATTTCCTCCTTGGCTTATACACATTGCATATACGAATCTGTGACTGTTAGGGTTGATTATTTAAGCTTTCGTTATACCTTACATGTACGATCAACAGCATCTGCACAAAAAAAAAATCCCTTACAAATTCGACAATTTTCACTTCCGAAATCACTAGAACTACCTCAGCGCTTACAACAGTCAAATCGCAACTTTGTTGGTTGAGGAGATGATTTCTAACTTGAAACAAAGAAACATAAAAGAAGATTGTATATACTGACATGAGCCTGCAGCATTTAAACACACTTAAATGCCATTGACCTGGACCGGGATCGAACCCTCAATCTCGAGCACAGAAGGCTAACACTATACCAACTACGCTACCGAGGCTAACTTCAACAGGGAAAATCTACTAATGTTAACATTTAGATCATTTAGATCTACTAATGTTACAGATGACAACAGACAATTCTGATAATCTACTACATGTGCCATTATATTCAAAAGTTTGATACCGACATAAGAGATGCTTTACTTCCAAAATCGAAATCGAAAATTACATTGGTATATTTAGCACCTATTCTTTTACTTCATTATAATATTCGTATCCTGTTCCAAAGTCTAAGTTACAATATCAAAGTTCTAACCAGAAGTTCAGATATCATCTACACCAGTGGTCGTCAGCACTCGCTGAAATGTGCAAAGGGTACGCGGTGCTGTCCCGTGTGCACTGTTGTGCAACAGGGAGAGATAGAGAGCATACCCGCTAGCAGCTACGGAGTGCACCCTAGTGCACTGCGTTTTCTGCGGGTAAGAGAGACTAGCCCCAGCGTGCTCTGTGCTGATGACCCCTGATCTACACTTTACTAAGTAGAACAAGTAGACAGCTTAAATATTTAGGTTGTACTATAAGTAGTAACATGAGCTACTGTCAGAAAGTCAAAAGGCAAAGGAAGCTTTTGACAGAAAAATGAGTATCTTCTGCTGACCGCAGGAAAAAGAACAAGGGAAGAGACTAATAAAGTGCCTTGTATGGAGTGTGGCATTGTATGGGACAGACACATGGGCATTACAATGAAGTGAAGAGAAATGATTGGAAACATTTGAAATGTGGATATGAAGAAGAATGGAGTGTGTGATGAAAGAATAATGCTGAAACTGATCAGGAAGAGAAAAAGAATTTGTTTTGTCACTGGCTAAGAAGAAGAAACTGCGTACTGAAGGATGTACTGGAAGGAATGATGAACGGGAGAAGAGTTCGGGACAGAAGAAGATATTAGGTGATAGACATCATTGAGATATATGGATCATAAGCAGAGATTAAGAGGAAGGCGGATAATAGGGAAGACTGGAGATTGCTGGGTTTGCAGTGAAAGACCTGCCCTTAAGATAGAAAACTATTAATAAATGAATGAGTCTAACATTTGCGTAGGTAAATAGCACGTGCACACATAAAAAATCTCATTTTTTCAGTGTATGGCACTTAGCCCCTTTTGAATTTCCAGTCTTAAATTGTATATAAATTAAGATTGTAATGTTTTTATACAATGAGTTTCTGAACACTGTCTTTCTCTCATTTGCATCACTTGGTGCAAAATCCTATTAGCAACTGGAAACCATGTTACTCTAGGTTTGTTGATATCATCTGTCCTAGCATCAGATTTCATGCTTGTTAGTTTCCTTATGTCTAGAGTTTACGCATCTCATAAGAATTGTATTTTTGCTTTCACCTCGGCAATTCAAAATTCATCAGTTTTCGTCGCCCTTGACATGTTTTCGTAAGCCTCTACTCTAGCATCTCTGTTTTTTTATTCACATTCCACAAACACTGGTGTTTTTCATATATGTCAAGAAATTTTATGATTATCTGAGAATTCCACTTACTCGTTCTTATAAATCAAATTTATAAAACTTGATGCAAAGGCATCAGCGGATTATGTGCTGTAGAATACTGGCGAGCCGATGAGAAACTACATGTTTACATGTGCAACAGAAATGTCCACTTGCGCATGCTTTGCCACTGGCACTCTGAATAGTTAGAATGCCATAAACTTTTCCAAACATTGCATGCAGTGTCTAAACTTGCACGCCAGTAAAGGTTTACACATAAAAGTTGTTTTTACTTGCGTGTCAATAGCTATTGGCGCCAATAAATCCATGCATGTGTAAATCTATCAGTATCATTCAAGTTTCAGGGGGCACTAAATAGTATCCTTTTAATTGTGATAAATGTTGGACAGTTTCATTCTTCAATGCTGAACTGACAAAAGGTGGTCAGCACAAATTTTCGTGCGTAATTTCAGGATTATCTAAAACAGCGGTTCCCAAACTTTTTCAGCCACGGAGCCCTTTTTGAAGCAAAAATTTCTCCTGGAGCCCCAAGAAATGTTTACTTTTTAGTTTATCTGTCTATGTTCTATGAAGCATATTTCACACGATACATCAATGGAAGTATACGTGTATATAGGGTGATTCAGACCACCCGTAACAGTAATTTATTTCGGAAACTAGTGCATGAAAATTTTCGAGACAAAAATATTTACTACTAAACCACATGTGAACTTTCACTTGAGCTTGATTTCATCAATCAGCTCTAACAGAAAGTAGGGTCAGTGGCGTATCACTTTAAAATTTCAAATGAGAATCGGGGTCAAATAGGGTACCATTTGATAGAGCTCTTCAAAACAAACAACTTTCATAGGAAACGTTTTTATTAATTTCTACTCTTTCAATGAGAAAACGCACGAAAATGCAATGGGTGATTCGGACCAACCGTGTCATTTATTTCGGAAACTAGTGCACGAAAATTTTCGAGACAAATATATTTATAACTCAACCACATGTGAACTTTCACTAGAACTTGATTGCATCAATCAGCTCTAACAGGAAGTAGGATCAGTGGCGTATCACTTTAAAATTTCAAGTGAGAGTCTACAAAATGATATTAACAAGTACCGTAGTTACGATATTTAAAAAAATGTTACAATGTTACATGTACACCTGAAGTTAATGTGAAGAATGTGCCTGTTTCTTCCAACAGAGTTTGTCAATGTCCGGTGTCATAGAAGTCAGTTGAAGACGTATATCGTCTTCTGTGTCCAAACAAGTTCGATATTTTGTTTTTGTAGCCGTGTACCTCGAAAAGGTCGTTTCACTGAGGTACACAGTACCAAAGGGCAGTGAGAGAAATTTAGCTTTTGAACATAATATCAAAAGATTTTCCCCTAACTTAGCCCAAAATTTGGGAAATGGTTTGCTTTTTTTATGCCTGACAGTGGCTGTTCGAAACCATGTCTATAAGGACCTCATATCTGAAGCAGTGAGGGCTGCTGGTTTTGACATCACTGGAAATGGATCTACAATCCACTCATATTTCTTTAGAATCGATTCCTTAGTGTCCCTTGGAAAGTATGAATTTATATTTTGAAGCAAATTGTCAAGGTGTTCTTTCATCATTGATATGAATGAGACATTCATTGTTATGTTATTTTCTTTTATAAGGTTTGAAGTCAATTAGAAACTTAAGATCCTTATTGTCAACGCTTTCTATGTAGAACACTATCTTTTTCTTCAGTGCGACAATTTCGTCATCAGCATCGAATATAGTCTTCTGTTTACCTTGTATGTATGTGCTGAATTCATTTTTGAAAAATGCCTGCCAAATAACATAATTTGTACAACCATTCCTGATCATTCAAATAATCTGCAAGCAAACTGTTCTGGTATTTCAAAAGTGAAGAAACTTCCGTTCGAAGTTCATGTAATCAGGACAACGCTTTACCGCGCGACAACCATCGCACTTCTGTGTGTAATATTACTAACAATGACTTGTGTACACTACCCATATCTTCACACAGGGTTTTAAGTAGCCTACACAGTGAAGGTCGTGCCTTAACAAAGTTGATAATTTTGACGGCGTTGTCTAGTACCTGCTTTAATAACGCTGGCATTTTTTCGTTGCGAGGGTGGGTCGGTGTAGTACACAGTGACTACTTGTGCAGTTTTTTAAACTTTCTTGATCCTTGTAACACACCAGCAACAGGACCTACCATGGCCTTTGCGCCATCTGTGCACACGTCAATGCAATTGTCCCACGGTATCGAATTTTCAATGAAGAAGAAAAAATTTCAGTACCGCTTGTAGAGAATGGCAGTGGCTACAGAACAAAATATTTCATGAAAGAACCTGAAAATTAATATCGCACAAACATCATTAACATAGCTAATCCGGCAAAGACTGTGGATTTATCAAGTTGTAACGAAAATTTCGTTTAACTGATATGGGAAATCATGACTTTTTTATGTCTTTTCATAGATTCTGGATCCGATTATGCAGTGTTATTTGATAAAGACACACTGGAAATCAAGTTTGCAGTTTTCTTGTCCACCATGCACTTCACTACCTTCACTAATAGTGGTTTCATAAGAGTTTCAGCAAAGGTGAGGTTTACCCCCAAGAGTCTGGTCATGACGACGTTTTCAGTGCTTTCTCGTTGTTTGTTTTTATACGAGGTAAATTTTGTCTGAACTGCATGGAGTTCGTCACTTTTTCTTTCGAACTAGTCTGCAGTTTTATTTGTCAATTTTTGAATTGAGAAATGCCGTCTAAGCTTGGCAGGGAACATAGAACTATTGGGATAAAACTTTGTTACATATCACACACTGTGGACGTTCATCAGCAAACTCACTGAATCCCATGACCAAATATAAATCACAATGAAATACATTAAAGGTGATATGTTATAGCTGTATGAACACTAATAAGTAGTCTTCATACAACTGTAACATATCACCTTTAATGTATTTCATAAAATCAATGATCACTGTATTATTGACCTAACATGTGTGTTTTATCATTAAATATAAATCACAATATTTTCGTTTGTTAGTTTCAATACCTCTACACTAGGCATCGTAAACTCTGAGACAGAATTATGTTCAACATATTCCGAACTCAATTCCCAGGAATTCGCACTATCTTCTTTGAAAGTAAGGTTATAGCTGTTGTTATCTCCCTTTGACTGAGCACTGGTTGATGGCTAATGACTCTTAGGTCTTAGGGAGCCCGTCTTAAGCCACAGTTCCTGTTCAACGAAAGTTTAGCTAACACATCTGCTATTAAATTAACATGCAGGTATACAGTATATATATTTTTTGAGATAATGTAACAGTCAGTAGATTGTAGATTCCACGTACAACGAATAACAAACGCTGCCTGCCCAGTATCTTATAAAAAATAAAATAAATTTCGAGAATCATCGAGTACTTGGCAAGCAAGAAAGATCGAGATAGTTCCAGTGCGAGATAGTTCCAGTGACGAGTAGATCTAATATTAATGCTTCCATGTAGCAAGAAGAATGCAAATTACTTTCTCAGAAAGTATTTTTCGCTTGATGGAAGTAGTTTCCATTTTCCCCGCTAGCGACTAGATGGAATTACCAATTTTTGTCATCTTCATAACTTCCGTGGACGGAGTCCCTGAGAATCGTTCCGCAGAGCACACTTTGGGAACCGCTGATCTAAAAAATACCTTGTGTCTTATATAAATTATTTCGTGTACAGAACTTAAAGACATAAAAAAATTAATTGGAATCGTAATTCCGTAGATAGTAATTAATTCATTTATTATTACCGTATTATTATGTTAATATTTACATATCTAGGCCTAACTCTTGATATCAAGGGTGCTTAAAAAAGTAAGTTACAAGAGCTCTCATGGAGATATACTGATACACAGTAATAGGACACTGGTATCCATTATATAGTCACCATGCTTGTCCAAACACTTGTTCCAACAGTAGACCAAAACATTGATGTCAACATAGAAGAAATATGCGTCAAGTCCCTGAAGCCACATCATGGTGGCTTGCTGAACGGCTGTATCAGTGTTGAATTGCTTACCATCCAGTTGTTTCTTCAACAGTCCGAAGAGATGGAAATCACTGGGTTCCAGGTTGGGACTGTAGGGAGAAAGTCCAGAACCTCACCAGAAGCGCCGTAACAATTTACGTATGCTGTTGGCTGAGTATGGTCTGGTGTTGTCGTGCAGCAACGTGATGCCTGTTGAGAGAAGTCCAGGTCGTTTTCTGCGAATTGCCTTCCGCAAACGCTCCAGTGTGTGATAACTGGCAGCATTCACTGTCACTCTCCTGGTGAGGAAATCAACCAGAAGTACGCCCTTGTGGTCCCAGAAGACCATCGCCATAACTTTCTTTGCAAATGGAGCACTGCTTGGAATTTCTCCCGAGGTGGAAAAAATGATGTGTGTTTCTTGCTTCATCTCTGATGTCCCATGATGCATCCACATTTCACCTCCTGTAACGATATGGTGCAGGAACAGCACTCTTTCCTTATGAAACCATATAAAGTGTACATATGAGAGAGACATTCCCATCCAAGTGGCTTTGTGATCTTCTTGAGTTGCCTTGGCACCCACTGTGAACACATCTTTCCATATCCCAGCTGCTCATAAACTACAGTATGCACACTGCCCACTGAGATGTCGATTACCTCAGCAATATCGCTAAGTTGAATGCAATGATTGTTCTGAATCAGATCTTCAATACGGCGCACATTGTCATCTGTGTTGGACGTGTTTAGCTGGCCGCATCGTTGGTCACCTTGCAAATCTATCCTGCCATTTTCGAACTCAGTGCACCAAACCCACATCTGTTTCCTTGACATGACATTCACACCATACATCTTAACAAGTTGACGATGAATTTCTGCTTGTGAGGTGTCTTCAGATGCAAAAACGAGATCACACTATGTACTATGTACTTACACGTTTGGCCATGTTTCCATGCGCACAGCCATCTTACAACTGATACTGCAAGGGGTCTGACGCAACATATGCTGCTAATGGCTGCGTGATAAAGCTGTGGTCTGTTGCTGTGGCCCTAGCGGAAAATTCGGACAAGAGGGGAATATGTCACCCGTAAGAACTCTTGTTGCCTTACTTTTTGAATCGCCCTTGTATATACAGTATAAAGCACAGTTAATATAATCCGCATATAACCTACAACTTTCATTGAAATATGAAGGTTCTCGCATACATGTTTATAATAAATATTTTCTGCTGATCACATGCACAATCGCAACTACCCTATATTTTTTGTGTGTTAGTAAAAAAAAGGGAGACTTATAAATACGCTAAAAAGGAAAACATTTGATATCTAATTTATAGTGTGAGAAAATGAATCATACATACTTTAAAAATAAATTTACATGAAATCTGACCTTTTGTTTGTATTGACATTTTCTGTAAAATTATATTGAATCGTTTCTTTAAATTATCAAAAGTTTCAAAATGGAATGTTAAAAAGTAAGCTAATTATAAATAAAAATACATCTCACTGCAAAGTGGAACAGATCCCTGGCCTAAACTTAATAATATTAAAATTTCTAAAGTAACAGAAAATATAAAAAATATGATTATTACAATCTACAGTAAGCAAAGAGGTGCGAAATTATTTAAATATATATTTAGATAAAATTCTTAAACTTTGAAGCTAATGCACCTCGGCTAGAAATCTTCGTATGACATCCAAATTTGGTAGAGACAATAATTAACCCATAAGACAACTTTTTAGACTCCCACTTTTTTTAATTTCTTAAAAAAAAAAATTTAAACCACCGATTTCGATACACCCTAATGTATATTCCAATAGCTCAGAAACATTTTGTGATTTGATTTGGTGGCAGTGGTATGCATTAAATATTGGTGTTTAAGTATTTAGACAGTACTTGTTTATTTGTACAGACCATAGCAAGCAAGCCAAAACAAAAGAAATACTCTGTGGATGTGAGACAAACTGTTTTAAATGCTTTGAAGAAGAGAAAATTGCAGTCTAGAGTTGCTAAAGATTTTGGTATATCACAACAACTCATAAGTGTGTGGAGTCGACGGCAAAAACAAGAAGGGTCAGTAGACAATAAGCTAAGGTCTGGTCATCCTTGAAAAACAACAGTGAGGGAGGACAGAATAATTTGTAAGCAGTCGGTTGCTAATCCACGAAAATCGGTTCGACAAATTAGGGATGATCTAGAGCAGCACCATGGACTGAACCTACATGTCTCTACTGTGAAACATCGCCTAGTAGCTGGTGATATAAATGGTAGACGATCATCATGAAAACCACTCAAATTAAAAAAATAAGAAGGCCAGGTTAGAGTTTGCAAAAATGTATCAAACATGGAACACTAGACTGTTATAAGGTGTTATGAAGTGATGAGAGTAAATTTAGTTTATTTTCTTCTGATATGCAATATGTATGTCGACCAAAAAACCAAAGAGACAACAAAAAATACCAGGTACTGACCATTAAGCATAGTGGTGGTAGCATCATTGTGTGGGGATGTTTTTCTGGAAGTAGAGTTGGTCCTCTAGTCCAAATAGAAGGGAATATGGATTGTTTCATGCATAGTGATATTTTTAGAAAAGAATATGGTTCCACATGGGAGGAAGACTATACCACGTATTGGATTTTTCAGCAGGACAATGATCCAAAACACATTTCCGACCGTTTAAAAAAAACTCTTTGCAGATAAAAATTCAAACTTTTGGATTGGCCAAGCCAGAGTCCGGATCTTAATCCTATTGAACATGTCTGGGATGAATTGGATCGACGTGTTCGTCGTAGAAGTTACTCAAGGATCAGTTCTTTGCTGCCTTATTTGAAGAATGGTCACAACTTCCACTCGAGCGATTGCAAAATCTTGTGGATTCAATGCCAAACAGATGTGCTGCTGTGCAACGAAATACTGATTTTTTTTCTCAGAGTTCAGAATATTTTTATTTTATTAGTACTTACTTGAACTTGAACTTACAAATTACTTTTGATCCAGAAGAATTTTCAATTATTTTTACGCAAGATAACTCGTTTAAACTAAATGTATTTTCGTACTAAATGGATTAGAAATACGTACTTTTCAATTATTCACTGGCATTTTTTTCAATTCAATACTTAGCCTATATTTATGTAATTGTGACATAATATGCTTTCTACAAAATACTTATGAGCGCTACTGTATATAAAGTCGGTCTGGGTAGCATAGTCGGTATAGCGCTGGCCTTCTGTGCTCGAGGTTGCGGGTTCGATCCTGGCCCAGGTCGATGGCATTTAAGTGTGTTTAAATTCGTCAGTAGATTTACTGGCATGTTAAAGAAATCCTGCGGGACAAAATTCCGGCACACTGGCGATGCTGATATAACCTCTGTAGTTGCGAACATCATTAAATAGACTATAATTATATATATATATATATATATATATATATATATATATATATATATATATAACATTGGATATGTTACCTTTCCACACTCCGAGACCTTGCATGGAATGGCCCTATGTTAATCATAATTTCGCAAACAGAAAATGTTTGGAGACGTACTGTGTGCATTACGTAATTTGTCACTTTATGCAATGCAAAAGTTACAAATGAAAAGTCGTCAGTGCTGAATTGAAGTAAATCATCATCATTTTGTGTTACTTTTTTCCAATTCTATTTATTTTTTATTTTTAATGTTTATTTTTTACGAACATTATTCCTGGCCCAGTGGGTGATCTGTTGGAATCGAGGCTATAATCCCTGTTTAATCACACAATCTTGATAGTACAGATCATTGATGAATTTTCAATGCGCGAGTTTGCGTAGTTTTGCATGAAATAATCACATACTCAGCAGATACAAATTCAATTGGCTAGATCATGTAAGAAGAATGGAAAATTCAAGAATCCCAAAAATTATGATGCAATATAAACCTAGAGGACATCGTCGACCAGGAAGACCTTTAAGAAGACTGCTAGATGGGGCCGAAACAGGTCTACAGAGGCCTAATTCGTGAAGGATGATGATGATGATAATCACATACGGAAAGAAACTGGCCACTCTACCCCATTATTCCTGGCTTATTCCCCATTTCCTGGCTTAGTTGTCTCATGAGTGATGCCTTATTGATCACACTGACGAGGTTCAAACCTATCTTCAGACAGTTGACTAAACAACAAGAGCTGACTGAGAATGGTATCAGTCGTATGTTATTAATATTCCTAACAGAATTTATTGCTTACTTGTGAAACAACATCCCCATCGTTTTACACTTACCGATAACATTCCAATTTTCACGTCATGGCTCTAAAGGAATCTAAGACATTACTTCGCAGGTCTCTCGATTGGGATATTTTGTATAACGTTTTAAATAATACTGTGTTTAGTGTGGTGTCCTGGAAAATAGCTCTTGATAGCTTCAACATAATTGTCCTCTTACCTACCTTCCCTCATGATGAAGCAGATATGTAACTCCAAAACATTGGATATTTCTACATTTATGACATGGTGCAAATACGCAAAGAAACTTCGCACTGTATTTTAAATACTGGTATAGTAGGCTATAAGAATTTTTTATTTTACAGTTTAAAATAATATTCTCTTAGCTTCTAATAACTGGAAGAGATTACTCCTGATTACAATCCATACTAGACACAGAAACAGTCTGAACTACACAGTTGTACTCAACTAGTCCGACAGTATTAAGAAATACATTCTGAGATGGAGGTATTTTAGAATGGATTCCACAATTTCAGATTATCAGAGACGAAAATAATGACCAGTGGAATTCACTTTTGGTGCAGGCGAGGAAGGATCATTATGATAGGCGAAAATGAGGAATGATAATTAATTATTGCTTAAAGCCATCTCATGCATGATTTTTTTAAATACTGTAAATATGCAACCAAGATTTTCGATTTTACTTTCGAAAATAAAAAAAAATGGTGATATTGTTTTGCACCAAAAAAATAAAACATATATGTTGGTAGCAAGGTTCGAACTTGCGAACTTCGGATCTAATGGCGAGCATAGAAGCCACTCGGCCACAGTGTTCATTTTACAATTTCCGCAACATTTTCAATGACTGATAAGATGGTTATATAGTATCTCTTCAAAAAGTTGACCTGTAAGTCTTCCTGACACTTTTTTTGGCAATTTTCGTGCTACTTTATGCACACTTCTAGTAGTGACGTATAGGCCTATTTTATTATATTTTAGCTGCAATATCGAACACTAGTTTGCCCTGCAAAAAGTCTGACCACGAAACTTAAATTTACATAGTTATTTATCTGTGTAAAGCTTTTTATACCTCCTTTCCACTGCGTTAGATTAGATTAGATTAGATTTATTTTCTTTCTTTGATTATCGTTGGTGTATAGCCGATACGGCTAGCTAAGTGATCTTGAATTTCATAGGGCCTAGTAATTCGTACATAATACTGTATTTTTTTCTCCTAACGCTGCTCATATTGGCGTCTAGCCGTTTGTGCCTCTGCCTACTTTTTGGCTATTACGAAGAATTCTGTTCTGAGGCTGGGGCACCCATTAGATCGGATTCTGTTCGTTCCATTTAGGATGACAAGAGTATGGAAGTAAGCAGGATGGATAAAGATGAACGCGATAATGACGGCGAATTGAGCCCAGTGTTTGGCCCCGAAAGTTAACCCAGCATTTGCTCTTAAGGCGTTGAGGGAAAATCTCTTTAGCCGGCGACTGACTTGAGCCGAGCATTGTAATGTAACACGAACATTCGCTAGTCAGTGCAGAAAAACGAGCGCCGAGCCGAGCCGCTCATTGTGAGCATGAGTGCTCCTCTCGGTTGTCGGTTTTTTTCGAGAGTCCGTTTGATTGTTGCATTATGAGCCAGTGCAGGTCAGCGAGCAGAGCTTCCATCACACAGTCGCACAGTGATCAGAACGCAAATCTAGCTGAACAAAATTAATAACATTTCTCCTTTATAACAGGTTTGTATTAAACTTTGTGCAAGAGTTACAGGGAGCATATATTTTTTGTGGACAAACCCTGATTACGTTAAGAGAAACTACTCCTTTTATACGAGGCGCATTTAGACAAAATTAATAACTTCTCTTCTATCTAACGGATTTTTATAAAACTTTCCACGGGAGTTAAAGGTAGAATATATTTTTCTGTACAAAAGTCTCGTTATATTTATGTAAGAGGAACTACCCTTTTATATGAGGTGATTTTAGGGAAAATTAATAAATTCTCTTTATATAACAAATTTTTACGAAACTGAACGTACGTCTTCTTTTGCAACTCTTGAGTCAATTATATCAAGAAAGTACTCGAAATCTGTAGAAGATATACTAATGAATTTTTATATCGACCATTGATTTCTTGATTTTTCAAAATATTTCAAAATTCGATGCATCATGACACTTCTACCTCTTATAGATTCGTTTGCCACCTTCGTTTCTGATTTCTCTTCTTCTTCTTTTACAAATAACACCATCCCATAAGAATGAAAGCAGCGCTTACTACTTCTGTATCCGACATCTCAAACGGAAATTAAATATGGAGCACTTCTGAGCCGAGCATTCAAAGTGAACATTCGTCGCGCAGGCGAATGCTCACTTTGTAACATTTGCTCACTGTGAGCATTACATTACAGCGATCGACTCAAGTCATATGCCGACTTTAGAAAAACCTCAATCAGGTAACTCAACCCAACCAGGATTTGGCCATCTTAAGGCAATATGAAATCGCCGAAAAAAAGTTCCTGTGCCATGTTCTTCCTTTGCGTGAACGTTAGTTTAACGTTAGTAATGTAGACTATGTAAATAATAATAATAATAATAATAATAATAATAATAATAATAATAATAATAATAATAATAATAATAATAATAATAGGCTAATAATAATGATTATTATTATTATTATTATTATTATTATTATTATTATTATTATTATTATTATTATTATTATTATTATTATTATTATTGTTTAGTCGTCCGAAGTCAAGTTTGAATCTCTTAAGTGACCTAATAAAACATCACTCATGAGGCAAATAAGCCAGGAGATAAATGGGGTAATTATTATTATTATTATTATTATTATTATTATTATTATTATTGATGATGATGATGTGGTGGTGGTGCTTCATGCGTATATTATTTTGGGATTTTCAATATTTATTATTACTGATATCAGTGATCAGAAGTGTACGGAAATAAACCATGGATTTTCACAAAATTTGGTAAAGGGGAAGGCGAAGGATAAGTTACTTACACAGTAAAGTAATATTTAGCGATAATTTCGTCACACTATTGTTACAAACCGTAAGACACATTTCATGAAAAAAATTAGATAGTTTTATTCAAAGAAGATTTTATTAGAGATGATGTACCAATGAAACATTAGGCCTATACCTTTGTATTCAGAAAAGCGCAATTTATTGATGTTCATCATTCCCTTGCTTGATTATTTTACACGATCAAACAACCAATGCGTTTGTAAATTTTTCGCCATTGATAGATACTACTTGACAAACTAGTGTTGAAATTAATGTTGTACATGTGCAATACTATTTCTGATTTAACAGTGTGCAGAGTATTGTGCAATTTTCTTGGTGAAGCAGTGATGTTGCAATACCAGTTGTCTGCGTATGTTTATGGATTGTTAGTCAGTTGCTTGAACACTTAATGTGAGGGTCAAAATGTGAGCTACAGGCGAGTAAAATAAGAAACGTTAATAGAAAAATGTAACTTTAACACTACATAATATGTAAGTAATCGACAGTTACATGGGAAAAAGAGGCTCATTTCATTTTTCTTTAATTGCGATATTAACACCATCTGTAACTTAAGATAAGGACTTTCATTTTGAGCTAAACAAATCGGGAACAAGAACTCGGTATTCGAAAAATATGCATTTCAAACATTTCCATGTACGATCTGATAATAGCATTTCTTCTCTTAAAAAAATGGAAAATGTTGATGAGCACCTTTTTCTCGTGAACCTTTACTCTGTTTAATAATTTTATTATACATAAATTCGCTTATTGTTATCGGTACATTAAGTTATAACAGCTCAGTTACACTGTAGCTAATATATAATATTTATTCACAAGCACAAATGTATTGCATTTTAGTATAGCTTATACTAAAATTTCAAGTATCAGAGTGAAAACCTGTACCATAACTAATTAATTCTGTTTTACTTACTTTAAGAGGTATACAGACAATTTGTGACATTTAACACCAAGTGGAGAAGCAAATTTTGCACGTAAATATATATATATATATATTTTTTTTTCAATTATTTTGAGATCACTGTACTTTTGTACTAAACTGACTTGAAATCACAGAACAGGAGTGGTAAGCATGTAAGTTTCAGGCTGCGGTACAAGTCTTCGGGACCCTCCTCAATATAGAGAAAAAAATCACATTTAAATTCGTTAAACGAAATGCAAACAATAATTATACTATTTTTTTTTATTTCAGATTCGCCAAAAAAAACTGGAAGATTAAAATTTGCAAGTGCTAAGTTGGCTATGTTAACTACAATATAACATGCATATTGGAACATAATCTTAAATTTAAAGTTTCTTATTCTTCAGAGGAATGTCTAGAATATACCAAATACAAGTTGTTTTAGACTTCAGTATAGGGTATCGAATACATGACTGAAGATCTTTAGTTGGACTGTTTCCTGTGCATTAAATTTACGATTAAAAAACATTATGGCGGCAGTTGTAGATCAAACTCCAACCAAAGCTGAAACAGCTTCGAACATGTTTGCTACACCACAAGATCCATCAATACCACCCGCAGTAGATTATTCATCCATTAGGACAAAGGTAATGAATTTGTAGTTTCTTATTTATCGGGTGTATTCTAAATGTGTGATCCAATACAGAAGTTGCTGATCATTATAAAGAATAGTGGCAATTTACTCGTATTGTTGACTTGTGTTATATGTTGTAGGCCTATTATACTCGTATTTCCCTGTAATTATGCATACTATTTACAAATGTACTGCATTCCTTACGAACTTTCTCAGAATAATTTTATAATAATGAATAAGATAAAGGTATCATCTACACTTGTCATGAAAACACATTAGTGACAGCTGGTAGAAATTTCTTGTGGTATTTCTGTACAAGAGCACTACCAAAGATAGGCATGATTTATTTATCTACTTGGCTTCTAGTCTAATTATAGTTACCTACAATGACATGATGACTGGGGGTGATGCTAATTTGGGACTGAAAATTCACTACTTCAGTCTTCTTACCTAAACACTCACACAACCTCACTTGCCTAAACACTCACACAACCTCATCTGACATCCTGAGACGACATGTTTGCAACTGAATGACTCTTGAAATTTATTCACTCCATTTTTACGTTGCAACATTGTTAACATATGAATTCATCCCACAATCCGTCGAAGAATTCTCCAGAACCTTAAACATGTGTATACAAATATCAGTGCATTGAATTCAAACATTTTCCACTGGAAACTTATCTTCCTTTGTTAGCACTCTTGTACAGAATTGTCGTTCTTGCTTTCGTAATTTTGACATCAGAAAGAGGTTAGAAGCCAGCTTTGCTCTTTCCATTTTCAAATCTCTGTTTTATTTAAGTCATTAATGGAAAATTAGATGATATTAAATTATTAATATTAATATATTAAATATGAGATTTTAAAATTGTTGTGAAATTTAGCACACTAATGTTTTAACTGCATTAAAGAAGCCTGTTTTTTTTATTAACATGTTTTTATTAATGCCCTTCTTATTTTTACAGACGGCACTGATAAGTCCAAATGAAAAGCAATTTGATCTTCTACAAAGGCGACTGAAAGAGCGTTTAGAAGATGGAAGGGGAGAAACCATTTTTGATGTTGGTGTTGGTGAAGGTAAAGCAAATCTTTGTAATATTTAGGCCCATATCTAAAAATTAGAGCCTAGTTTGAATAATTTACTACCTCAATATATAAATTACACTGGTTACTCTTTTAGATGGCAGTGAGAGTGGTTTGAAACAAGATGAATATGATGCATCAGTGGCAACTTTACAATCTCTAGCTGCTACTTTAGATGCAGACTGCGTTTTGCTGCGACAGAGAAAAGTGGAAGAAGGTGTTACGGGACAGTATTTGGTCAGGCGTAGAGTTGACCAGCAAGACTTCTTAGAGATTCGGTAATTAAATTTCTGTAAATTATTTACATTAATTAAATATTTGACAATATTAGCCTTGGTAGTTTAGCTTGCTCCTTGCCTTAAGATACAGATATGAATTGAATCACGACTAAGGGCAATTGATTTTTAGGTGAATTCTTTTAGATAAGTGAGTAAAGACATTGACTGTAGGTAGTAGACATAGTGTATACAAAAGATCAATTTTTTAATGAATAAGGACAAAATTCTATATTGAGATTTACCAATATTCCACTCTCAACACTCTGTAATGGACGTCAACACTGTAACTATTATTGTGGAAACCCCAGGTGATAAGGAGTGAGAATAATGTAAAAAATCTGATTGGTACACAGCTCTATATACAACACACTAATATGAGGTTCACAGTTTGAAAATAGGGGAGGAATTTACACATCATTCCTACTTTTTGGTTATTAGAGGCCACCCATCACATTCAGCCATCAGAACCATTGCATCTAACAGTAGGAGCTGTAGATGGACAATATCAAGATCATTTTGATAATTTCATTTACAACATTAATCATAAGGTCCATGTGATATAGGAATTCTAGCTTCACTCTCTCCCAAGGGAAGCAATAGTTTGGAATAATTCGTCCGAAAATTCCTTCACATGTGGTCAATCTGAAACTGCGATATTTACATTGTGAGGTAAACACGTAGATATGACTTCAAACAATGGCGAGTCCAAGTGAAATTTGTGGTGGAAAAAACCTGATTGGACATGTTTTCAGCAAGTACTGCCTTATTTTCTGTCATCATTGCATAATATTTCTCCATTAATTGTTACCAATGTACTGACTATTGAGGACTAAAAAAGTACTAGTTTGGATTGATTTCACAGCAGCCCATGTTTACCCGTTGTCTTTCTACTGTATATTGCTGTTTAACTCTAATAGTAGCCAATAAGATGAAATTTCTGCGAAGAGCAGCTGGCTATACTAGATTAGACAACACGCAAGAGGAACGAAGATGTTCTTCAAGAGCTTGAAATATATTCTATTTTGGATTACATATAGTTACAGAACTAACTGGCAGCAACATGTTCACTGCATGGAAAGGACTCGCATTTCTACCTACTGTCCAAGGGGGAAGAGAACACTAGGAAGACCTTTCAAAAGATGGCTTGAGACCCCAACAGGCCATTAGGCCCAATACTTGTTAGTATGATGATGATGATGATGATGTCCTACCTTAGAATTTTCTATCCTTATTTTAACTGTAAATATCCGAACCTTTTTTTCTTTTATTCAGTGGTGGGTACTTGATTGATCGTTATTGAACCAAATGTCTCTTTTTCCAAACCACAGATTAATTTGGCATTCTAGTCATTTCTGTGAGATATATATTTTTTATTCCTACAGAATTAACTGTTACTATACCATATATTCTTTTAGGAGAAAAATTCTCTCCGGCACTGGGAATTGAATACTGGACCTTCAGTTCTACACATTGAATGCTCTTACCAACTGAGCTGTGCTGGAGATCCATCTACAGGACCGGCTTGAACTCTCCTTCTTTTCCCTTTGGCCTTACTCCATGTTATGACATTATGATATACATAGACATCATCACACATGAGTGCATTTGTCAGCCGAGGTAACTTTGGTGTCTGGTAACTTTGTCCGTGGAAGAGAAGTAAACAAGTTAACGACGGGGGAGGAGCAAGTGACTCACTAGGCAAGCTACTATGTGAAAAAAACGTTTATCTTACCCGTACTCGTGCTGTAGTCTTCCTGGGAGGAGGAGGAACTGGACACATCTGAACTAGCTTCATTGTCACTGTCGGTGTCCAGGTTGATTATTATGCTGTCTATTGCATCTGGAACAATGCATCTTTCTCCCAGTACTGTTTCTCGAGCGTTTCCACATGCCGACAAAAACCATCCCAGTCTTCTGCAGTAACATTTTGTATAGCGTCTGTCGTAGTAGCACGTAACTTTTCTAATGACAAATCTGCCGTAACATTGCACTCTCTAATGAATCTTTTCATTTTATACCAATCAAGTTCTAACGGATTTAGGTCACACATGTATGGGGGCAGACGAAGCACAGTGTGTCCATAACCAGCTGCAATGTTGTTAAACTTGAAAATTTTTTCTTTTGGCTTTAATGGCTGAATTAAAGCGTACAACTCAGTTTTTCGCATGCCCTCATTACATTCTACGCCTTTCTTGTGTAACCACGATAGCATGTCCTGTTTCACAGGGTAAGGAGTCGGTGGTTTATCAATTTGGATGGAATGGTACGGTGCATTGTCTAATACAATTACAGATTGCGGAGGAAGATTCGGAATTAATTGTTGCATTGTCCTTTTCTCAAAATTTTGACTGTTCATTTGTCCATGGTAATCCCCTGTTGTGCACCCAGGCTTGTATATGAGTTGAGCATTGGGAAGAAACCCGTGTTTGCTACCTACATGCACTACTATGAGCCTGTTATTGGAATTGTAATTCGTCTGGATGCCCATTACGTCACTACTTTGCCAACATTTCCTAAATGTTAAATTACTGTCCACCCATGTTTCATCTATATAAAACACAGGGCGTCTTTCTTCGCGATACGCCTTCATTTTTACGAGATATTTTGCTCTCCATTCCACTATGTCTGGCCTCTCAATCAAAATTTTTCACTTTGATTGACACCTCTTCCATTTAAAACCCATTGATTTTATTATCCAGTGTAAAGAAGCCTTGCCCCCAAGGAAAATTGATTTTGCTTGTTACTATAGGAAGAAGCTTTGGAATAGTTGGGACCCTTTTCTCAGTAACATGACGTCTTGTATGACGTTTCTAATCACACACTTGTCGAAGTTATCAACGGATACGATATTACGGGAAATCACTCTTCTCTTCTTTCCAGGTGACTTCAGACGGTTGTCTGCATTGGTCTCCTTCCTTTCTTTATTTTCTTTCCTAATGTTCTTTATTGTAGAGTATGATACCCCAGCATACATAGCGGCCCTTTCGGTATATTTAGGCAAAGACAATAATAAATGTTTACGTGTTTTCTCTTCGTCACATTTCTCTATTATATTCGCAATTACTTCCCTCCCCTCGCTATGCACAATGGTCTGTGGTATTCGTAAAGCCATAGCACATTACATTACACTATTTCACTACACTACACTATACAATAGTACACAGTAACAAGTACACTAATACACTAATACTGTAGCTTATAGTTCACAGTAACAAGTACACTAACACAGTAATACTGTAGCTTATAGTGTCGCATCCCGGGCTGCAGTCCCAGGATCGACGGACTCTCTTCAGAAACGTAGAATTCACAAGTAAGCAACAAGTCCGGGCAAGCCAATGCTTAAATAGGAAGCAACAGTCATTAAGAGGAGATACCTGGGGCGCAAGCATTCTTTACGCATTGAGTTATGTGACATGGGACATGTTCCCTTCAAGACATAAGAATCGTAAACAACAATTAGGACATACAAGTTCCGATAAGTTATGACTAGCCCAGCCCGTCTGTGAGCTGTGAGGCAGCTTGAATTATCATTTAAATTACTTTACAACCCTTTTCAAAGTTTCTGTACAAAAGCTGAAATACTCTTCAAAACATGTGAATGCTCCTTAAAATGTCTCCCATAGTATGTCTGTTTTCCATTCGTCTTCATAAATGTCTGTCACACCAAAACGATATTTCACTGGAAATGTTTCAAACTCAGACTAACCGTCAAATATATTATCCTAGAATATGGGACCAATGACATTTAATGTACAAAAGGAAACAATTATTCTAAACCTTCGACACTGAGTTTTTAGTTAGGTCACTTTCTGAGGTATTCACTACAATAGTACACAGTAACAAGTACACTAACACTCTGATACTGCAGCTTATAGTTACGTAGGTCTATAACCACTATTTGCGTAATCTCAGAGTCACAAGTCAACTTCATTGCACTGCAGCACATGTATTCTGAACAGATATTATGCGACGTCTCCAAACTGTAATCTCAACAACTTCCTTCCTTCTCCCATCCCCGCAGAGATGGTTGGGCCCCTCTGTGGCGGCCAGAGTTACCAGTCACATACAGTACTGTTAGCAGTCAGCATGTAGAGCTGAAAGTCCTGGGTTCGATCCCCAGTACCGGAGAAAATTTTTCTCCCAAAATAATATATGATTCTAGTCATTACCTGTCTGCAGTGTACCGTGTGAAGGTGGATCTAGTATATTGCACTAGGATGATGACGACTCATTGGAATTTGAATGTGCGTCTGTACTGTGGAATGTCAACACTTCAGCCATTTGGCTTCTGGTAGTCCTACACTTTGAACCAGTTATAACATAGTAGACAGGAAATATTATTTTCTTTTATATTATTTATCTTGGTTCTGTTTGGTATTGCTTGACTTCTTATTATGTTTATGTAATCCCTAGTACAGTGAAAATTTTAACCAACAGTTCGAGTTTCTATAATATGTTTCAGGGTAGCTGTTGTGGGCAATGTCGATGCTGGTAAGTCCACTCTGTTAGGTGTGTTAACACATGGAGAGTTGGACAATGGAAGAGGACATGCCAGACAAAGGCTGTTTCGCCACAAACATGAAATGGAGTCAGGGCGTACCAGTTCTGTTGGGAATGATATTTTGGGATTTGATAGTGTTGGTAAGTATCTTTACAAAATTAGAAAATAAGTCTTTACATTCATTCAAACTAAGTAACAGTTTTTTTTTTCTTTAGGAAATGTGGTAAATAAGCCAGAACATGGCTCACTTGACTGGGTGAAAATCTGCGAGAAATCATCCAAAGTTATTACATTCATTGATCTGGCTGGTCACGAGAGATACCTGAAAACAACAGTCTTTGGAATGACTGGGCATGCGCCTGATTTTGGAATGCTTATGGTAAGAGAATTATAATTGTTTAAGAGGATGTTTACAAGAGATGTCGCTATTGAAATAAAGTATTTTAATGAAATAACCCTGATGTAGGGTTTGAGGATCAGATTTCAACATACGTAGTTACAGACATAGACAGTAAACTTTTTTTAAAATTCTTTTTTGAAATGAAATTGTTATGAAGGTTCGGTTTGTTTATTCTGAAGATCACTGGCGTGCATCATCCTGGTTCCAGTTACAATGGGACATTTATTTATAGTGATATAATGACTAGCGTGCATCACTAGTTTTTGCTGTTCATTACTGTTGAATCAATTTCATGACAATATGTGATGACGATGAGGATATCAGGAGTGAGTGGGAAAATAGTGGTGAATGATGAATTTAGGTTGTTATTCAAATGGTGAATGCAATTGAAGTCCTGGTGTTGGTGTATGGGACGCAGATATCTAAATAGTTTATATAGGAAGTCATTTTCAGACTTAAATAGAATGTGATTGTGAAATTAGTAAGTAACATTTGTCACGACAGATATATAAAAATGACTAGTTTCAAATTGAACTTCAATTCATACAGTTCCTGAGAACCCCTTTTTATGCAGACATCTATCTCTAACACACATTCATATTTTAAGATGATGACTCCACTATAATGCCTCCTCTTTATTGCACCAACAAGTGCTTTGAACCAAAGGAAGCTTTATTATGAGGTTTGACTATATTTTTATCTGGTGCTTAGGCTATATTAATATAAATCAGTATTCTGATACGTTGAAGACGAATGTGTGTTGATAGAATGTAATACAAAATCAATATTGTTTGCTCCAAACGTATATTTTCAGTATGTCGTTAACAAATTGGAGCTATCAATTATTATTGCTCATGTCTGACATTAATTTATTTTTACAGGTAGGAGCAAATGCAGGCATAGTGGGCATGACAAAGGAACACCTAGGACTTGCTCTTGCATTGAGTGTACCTGTATTCGTAGTGGTGACAAAAATTGACATGTGTCCGCCAAATGTACTTCAGGATACACTCAGACTTTTAGTACGAATACTGAAATCTCCAGGCTGTAGGAAGGTTCCTGTGATGGTTAAAACCAGTGATGATGTTGTCATCAGTGCAACAAATTTTGTTTCAGAGAGGTAAAGTTGATGTTCTCAACAGTTCTCTGGACCCTTACTCTATGGCTGCATCTGGGGTTCGAATCCCACTTGGACTGATTACCTGGTTAAGCTTTTTCCAGTGTTTTTCCAAACTACAGGACTAATGTCCGATAAATTCCATGGTGAATTCTTGGGCTTATCTCGCTGACTGCTGTCACTAATTCCACCAATCCTAGATAACCATGCAGTAGAAACAGCTCCATTAAATAACTGGTTTTAAAAAGTAATGTCATTATATTTTCTTCTGTTTAGATCTTGTCTTAGGTATACCTTTAACTTCCTGTTGTACTAACATATTATCATGTATTTCTTTTTTATCCTCTGGTTGAGTGGAAGAGAAGGCCTCACGGCCTTAACTCTGCCAGAAAAAAATAAAGCATTATTATTATTATTATTATTATTATTATTATTATTATTATTATTATTATTATTATTATTATTATTATATTATTTATTTATTTAATTTAAATTGTGTATTTTATTATCATTAAGAAGAATTAGGATTTTGAACTATGTCCAGAGATAGTCTTTATACATATCTTGTGTTTTAATTCTTGAAATTGTATTACAGAATTACAGTAGAATCCCTCTTAGCCAGCATCAAAGGGACCAGGCTAGTTCCGGATACGAGATTTTGCCGGATAATTGAATAAATACTGGTATATACAAAAAAAAAATATATCCCGAATTTAAAAGAAAACTTACAAATTAAACCAAACCCTTTAACTCTATTAAATATAGAATATAATCTAAATTTAACAGAAGAAATACTGAAATCAGAAGTAAACACTGAAATGCTGAAACAATTGTCTTTAGAGACAATTAATATTGGGTACCCTTCACAAAACTGGCTTCATTTATACACCGACGGATCCTTGATCTCCAGAGAACAGGTGCCAGTGCAGGTGTTACGTGCTGTCTCTTCTCACTTTATAGATCTCTTGGATATGGAAGAACAAGTTTTGATGGTGAAATCATTGCAATAAATAATGTCTCAGGAATCTTCTATGCCACATCAATAAATTTAGGAATGCAGTTATATTGAGAGACTCCAAAGCAGCTATTCTATCAATCGTCTCTAAACACACACCTTCATCTCAAACAGCAGAAATAACTAAAATGCTCTCTCAATTAATATCACTCAATAAAAGAATTGTATTCCAATGGATACCATCCCATTGTGGAATCCTGGGAAACGAGAAGGTGGATGCTTTAGCAAAGAAGGGCAGCACTGCTACTTACAGACCTGTTACTAAATCTACGTATTACTCTGTGAAGAGATTTATTAAATCTACATACTTAGACTTCAACAAACAAAATTTGATAACTCAATCCCAAGGGAAAAAATGGAACTCTCTGCATCAAAATCCACAGTTAATTCCCGATTTACCACGAAAATCGTCTGTAGCTGCATTTAGATTGGCAACAGGCCATGATTGTTTGGCCAAACACCTGCATAGAATTGGAATATATCAGTCCCCTAACTGCCCATTGTGCAACTCAAACCAAGAAATGGATTCGGAACACCTCAAAATCTGTGCTTCAGTGGCTAGTCATGATAATATCTTTGAAAAATATTGGAGTGCAAGAGGTCAGATGACTTTATTGTCAAACGCCTGGCATTAGAAAACAACAACAACAACAACAAAAGTTCGTATTTCATGGTGCCAAATGTTGAAACTTATCCATGTGAAGCGTATTTCTCCATCACTTGCTCATAACTGAATAAACATAAAAACTGTGTGGGTTTTCCTTATTAAAACACATCACACAACACAAATAATACACTAATTCTAGGTTAGAATATTCACTGAAAATTAAAGTTCATGCAAACTTCCTAATGTGGCAATACACTGACGCCCCAAACATAACAAAATAAACATAAGAACTGTATGGATTTTGCTTATTATAGGTATCTTACAAGCAAAACTCAGCTTGGACTCCCAGCACCGTGCATGCTATACCCCCTTCAGTAGGTGTGAGAGCATGCTGGGAACAGGAGCATACGTCATATGTGCGAGACAGTCACGCCCACTAGTTTCCGCGCACTGAGTTTTCCTTGTTGGATGCCTATAAAACACATCACACAACACAAATAATACACTAATTTTAGGTTCGAATATTCACTGGAAATGGAAGTTTGTATGAACTTCTAATGTGGCAATACTGACAGTCCGAACATAACTAAACATAAAAGCTGTGTGGATTTTCTTTATTAAAACACATCACACAACACAAATAATATACTAATTTTAGGTTCGAATATTCACTGAAAACGAAAGTTCGTGGGAACTTCCTAATGTGGCAGTTTTAAACAATTTTTTTTTTTTGGCCTAGCCAAAAGTGTCGTTGTTTTGGTATTGAGTGTTATTTAAGTGCCGGTTATGAGGGATTTTACTGTATGTGAATATATCAACATGTTCTATTATTTGCCCAGTGATCACTATTTTGGTGCTTGTTAAGTTTTCCTCATTCATTGCTATTTTGTTTTACAAGTTGAGATTATCATTTTGTATTCTACACCAATTTTAACAAGGCTGTGCGTTATTTGGTTAACTGATTTAATGGTATTTGACCATTATTTATTTTTATAGTTGAATTACATGTGTGTATATATATATATATATATATATATATATATATATATTTTTTCCCCAATATCTCATTTATATTAAATAATAAAATGAAAACCCACATTCTTGTTTCACTTCTCTACTTTTGTATTTGAATACGTGCCATTCTACAATTTTACTCTTATGTTTATGTTGTTTTATAAAACTTTTAACTGCTATAAATAATTTAAATCATTTTAAAATGTTAATTTCATTAAGTCAAATTATTGTTTTGTGCAGGTTGTGCCCAATATTTCAAGTTTCTAACGTCACTGGTGAAAATCTTGATCTTCTGAAGATGTTCCTGAATCTTCTGACTACAAGAATGATAAGTCGAGATGATGAGCCTGCTGAATTTCAAATAGACGACACATATTCAGTACCTGTAAGTGGCAGAGAAATACAGTTCATAGTTTTCATTCATACTTTTCTGTCCAAGGGCAGGTCTTTCACTATTTTCCAATCCTTCCTATTTTCTGTATTCCTCTTTGTGTCCACATAGGGTATGATCAATATATCTTAATGTCGTCTATTATTTGATATCTTCTTCTGCCCCGAACTCTTCTTCCGTTCACCATTCCTTCCAGTGCATCCTTCAGCAGACACTTTCTCCTTAGCCAGTGACCCAACCAATTCCTTTTTTTCTTCCTGATCAGTTTCAGCATCATTCTCTCCTCATCCACTCTTTCCAACACAGCTTCAGTTCTTAGTTAATTTAAACACAAGGTCCGTCTATGCTTATCTGTTTGGAACAATTAACTAGTAACAATTTGTCACTTAAAATCTGCAAACGAGGTGCCCCTAACAGTTGCTGTCTATCCAATGAAGACATCGGAATTATCGCCATGATGTTCATTTTGTAAGTTTGATTTTACATTTCTGACACATCATTGAACCATCTTACATTTCTAATTCAGTTCGCGCTTATATTAGTTTAGTACATATATATTTCAGATTCAAGACAGTAACTGTTTCGCCCATGTCCACACTTCGCTTTGCGGAGGCTTGTAACAAGATTTATACTCCAGCCCACATAACCATCATATTGTATTTATACACCACTTAATAATTTCCATATATTTCTGTTAAAACATAATACATTGTATTTTGTAACTTCTAAATTTGTGCATTTTGACTTGATCATATGAGATTTGTCTATCCATATGACAACTACATAAATTTCTCATACAGTGTTTATTATTGCAGTTGTGTTCAATCTTCGTACAAGCTGCTATACTGGAATCCCATGAATTTCCACGACTGTGCAACACATCGCAGTTTGTACTTCATTTTAATATTTTACTTACATAACTTATACATGGAAATTGATTATGTTTACCAATTATGTAGAACTACTAATTTCAGACTGACGAAATTAATGTCATCTCATGACACTAAAAATTAACAAATACTGACGAAGTAGAAGTTTCTGACAAGTGATTTATACTACGATTTTAAATAAATAATAGATAATGGTACAGATTAACACAGTAGTTCCCTACTTTTGGGTGAGTCATTTATTTGCGACTCCCCCATTATCATACCAGTAATTAACCCCAATCGAAAAATACAAATGCCTGTAAGATGGAGAACAACGATAATTTTATTTAAAACTAGTAGATACCACTCAGTTTCTAATGTGCCGATACCTGCAAGACGAGAAATTGAAATATGTAAATCTTTTCTTCAATTCTTTTTGGTTTTTTAGACTGATATATTATTCCAAACACTTGAAATAGTCGTTTGCGAGGCCAAGATGTTAACATAACAGCCAGAGATAAAATCCACAGATTTATAAGGAAACTTGATTTCTGGTAGACGTTACTGGACAAATAGAAAATTTAGTTTGTTATTGTGGAGATACAATTTACTTTGCAGAATTTTAAACAACAGATTTCTGAATATCTTCTGGAAGAAACTCAAAACAATCATGACAGCGATGATAGATACTGAATCCGTTTCTAACAGTTGCATTCAACTGGCTGAATTCCAAAAGAAAAATATTAAGGAAAATACTTATTAAAATATGTGCTTACTGATGGAAGGTTAAAAATATAATTTTTTTCACAGAGCGTAGATTAACTTAGTTTCAGATCAAAAGAATGTAAGACTACCTCGAGCTTGCAAAAGAAAGTCTTCCAGTTTTTATAGCATTTGCAAACTCGTATTCATGCAAAATTAGTTTCCAGTCTATGATTTCATCAAAACAAAAGCGAGAAATCTCCTTGAAATTGGATATGATATAATTGTGTGCATATTGAATACAGAGCCAAAATTTGAGAAGCTATTTTGTCAAAAGAGAGGCACTTTTAGAGTATTAATTATTTTTTACTTTAGCTATTACTGAAACATTTTTTTTTATTTGTAGGTCCAATTTTGTTTATGTTTCTGAATACAACATAAATGTGTTAATAAGGCATTTTTTGTTTTATTTTGTAAATCATCTCGGCTCTTTACACGACCCCCCAAGGGGTCACGACCTACACTTTGGGAACCACTGGATTAACAAAATATTTGGAAATACCAATAATCATTCATTTGTCAAAACCAGAGAAAGTTACAGGAAATTTCTGATGGGGAAAAAATGAGTATAATAATAATAATAATAATGATAATAATAACAACAATAACAATAATACCTTTACACCTGTTTTACTTTTTTAATATATCCTGAGAATATTGAGACTCTTACATCTTAAATATGAAAAGTCTTAAGACTAGGGTTGTCTCTTAGAGTGAGGGGAGGGAACTGGAAACTTAGATGAAAATCTAGTAGATATTAAATTTCTTTGTTGCCACGTTGAAATGAAGCCATCTGTACTTGCACCTGAAGAAATTAAATTTACTGACAGTAATGAATAAATCATGCATCACATAATCTAAAAGTGTAGTCTATTATTTGCAAAAAATTTCGCATACTATTATTTTATTGCGTCATATGCACTACTACCTATCTAAAACCGACTTATTTCTGATGTCACAAGAATTTGAAAGAAGGTATAACAAGGAGTGAAGTGTGACAGAGAAATAGCATGAAAACTGTGAATTGTCCTACAACAGAAATAAAATGAAAAAAATCGAGTCATCCCATAACTAAAATTCCGAACACAATTTCCTTAATTCCATATTGTCAGCATGATAGTCAGGAACACCAGCGACATTAGAAAATAACAACACTGTATTATGTTTGTTATTGCATAAAATCGCCTATGTATTCGGAATATGAGTATCTTCGAAGCCTTGTAAGTGTATATTCGGCCTACTGGGGAGTAAGCAAGTGGTGAAGAGTTGTGTATGTGTGTTTACAGGGTGTAGGAACAGTAGTGTCAGGAACGACTCTGAAAGGTGTGATCCGCTTAAATGACACTCTTCTGCTGGGTCCTGATGCTTTGGGACATTTCATACCAATTGCAGTGAAGAGCATTCATAGGAAGCGCATGGTTGTGAGGGAAGTGAGAGGGGGGCAAACTGCATCCTTCGCTCTTAAGAAGGTCTGTATCTCTCTGGTATTTGTGATCCTTACCATCATTGGAAAATAATTAGCTTTGAATTTTTTTTAACATTGATTTATTATTTTTGTTTCTTTTTTTAATTGTTGTTAAAATACACATGACATCTCGGAGGTTTATCCACACAGTTGTCTTTAGATGAGTGACCAGGTAAAGTATTCATTGGAGTCTTATAACTAGGGGGCGGATGTTAATGACCTAAAAATCTACTTAAAATGAACATTAAAACGCCCTCAAACTAATGAAAAAATGATATAAAATTGAAAGAAAATGACATTTAAATATTATTCACCGTACTCACACCACAGCATTTTAAAAATTAGTCACCTTGTTTCAATGACTGCCCTGCAAATCTTGGAGAGAGGAGGCAACTTTCTGGAATTTGGCTAACATAAAGGAAAAGAACATGCAACAAAATGAAGGTTTTAAGGGAAAACTATAGATTTTAATGAGAGTTTACAATGTGTTTCAATCGGAGGTGGTCCATGTCATTGCCTTCATTCTCCGTCTCCTCCTCCTCCCCCCCGCACTACACTTTTGTTACGAGAGCTTCCAGATGAGGGAGTCTGAATGACAAAACGAATTGTGAGCGCAGCGTGCATTCTTGCAATCTTTGTGTTAAAAATACTGTCTACTATAGTAGACATCCCTTCCGAACCATGTTGAGGACACAACGTCCTGTCCCAGGATATGGTGAAAGTTTCCCCCCTTTCAAACATAAATTCTGAAGACACCCTTGTACCGACAAAAGAACAGTAGCGGTCAAAGTCCTCTCTTAAACTAAGCTGCTGTCAAGCATTTTATATTCCTTCTGTTGTATGAAGTGAAGCCTTCAGTGGAATGAGGGATGGACGTGTTTGTTCCAAACTATAAAACTCAAACTTCACTGTTATTCACTAGTCAGTAGGTAATTACTATTGGCCTATTTGGTTAGAAAATGATTTAACAGACGTATCCGTAAAGAAGGAAGTAAAATGCATTTCAAATGATCTAAGAGTTCTTCAAAGTATTAAAAATGGCAAAAAAATTCCGAAAAAGATATAAAAATGACCTGTTAGTTCAAAAACGTCAAAGAATGCAAAAAATGCGATATAAGAAATTACTTTTATACGCTGATATTAACATAGAAAGGATTTCTATATTAATAGGCATCGTCCTAATGTGAAAAATAAGAAGATGACTTTTCATCAACATCTGCCCCCTACTTATAACTATTTAAATTTACTGATCACTTGAATGATCATTATTTTATAACTCCCAATGTCTGTCTCATTCATGAAACTTGCTTCCATTTCAACTCTGATTCCATACTTCTTCTTTTATTGGTATTTTAAACTCATATTTATTAAAAAAAAAAGTGACATTTTGTTTTGTAGCAATAACTAGGGACCTAAAAATTTTGCATTTGCGAAATCCGCAAATTTTAAAATTGTGGGGTAGAAAGTATTTTTCTTCATCTGTAAGGTATGATTTTCTAGCAGAATTAAAAATGCGAATTTCATATCAAATTGCGAAATCACGAGAAAAATGCTATTTAATAGCGATTTATCAGTAAAATGTTATTTTTCAAGTGAAATGTGCATATATACAAAACGATTTCTGGCATGTGACAAGCTTGTACTGTAGAACCCCTCAGAATCAGTCAGTAACAAGTGCTTCCCGAGTTTGCTTGTTCACGTTCGAGTGTTTCAATACATTGAAAAAGTAAAATTAACACTCACATGGGGGGGTTTGCATGCGTGCGTTTCCCCCCCCCCCCCAAGAACCAACCATGTTTTAGATTAAAATATAATCATCCTGTAATAAGCCTATCAAACCTATTCCATCTCCATAATTATTATATGTAATTTAAATTAAAAATATGAAAATACTAATGTACATTAATAGGCCTAGTTAGGAGAAAGTGCACAATTCTCTCCTTTGTTTTTCAGATTAAGAGGTCCCAGATCAGGAAGGGAATGGTGATGGTGTCTCCAGCAGTAAATCCCAGTGCATGTTGGGAATTTGAAGGCGAAATTCTAGTTCTCCATCATCCAACAACAATCAGCTCTCGTTATCAAGCAATGGGTAAGAAGAGATGTAAACACATAACCTGGGTTAATTGCAAAAATTGAAATAAAATTTTGAATAGAATTAGATCAGAATACAGTAGAATTATCATTTGCTATTTACCACCACTAAATCCGTTTATCATCGAAATTTACTAATACCCTATTGGCCCGAATCTAGTACTACTGTACCTGAAATATAATACATCAAGTTTTCAGATGTTGTATATGGAAAAATAAAAGTATCCCAATTTAATATGACCTGAAGTTTAAAAATATTAAAGAATGATAAAATTTACAAATTTAAAGCTATTTTCAAGTTTTCGGTTCCCTTCTTCTTCCTCTGCTTCCTCCTCTTCTTCTTCTTCCCCTTCTTTCCCTTCTTCCTCTTCTTCCTACTCCTCCTTCCTCTTCTTCCTCCTCCTCCTTCCTCTTCTTCTTCTTCTTCTTCTTCGTCTTCATCTTCTTCTTCGATCCACAAAATGTCATCTTCATTTCCATCCATGTTATTAGTTGACTCACTGCTAATCCTATTTCGTGTTGTAATTAACCACTGGGCCAGCAACTGCACACTTTATTTTTTCAGTTTGCCTGTTGGGATCAGATCATCAGAGCAAAGTCCTTTTAAGCAATCAGTCTTTATACTCTCTGTGCACATCATCCTTAAAGGGTTTATTAACAAGGTCTGGCATTTGAGGCTGAGATGTCGTCTCCTCTGGGATATTTATTTTGTCAGTTGTGTGGCAACGAAAAGAATCATGGATAAACATTCCTTTCTTCCTAACAAAGCATCTGGTCATCGTCTCCACATAACCTTAAGTCAGTCAGCCACCAACTCCTCTGTTTCCAGCCCTCCTTCTGTGCTCGAAATATAACACCAGGATTTTCCGTTTTAGAATTACACATGCTGGCAATCTGCTCGTCCTGTAAAGTAAACTTCTAAACGACTGAAAAGGCCAGTAAGGTTTTCACACAACTATTTTTATGGAAAAATTCAGGCCAATATGATAGTATTGATAGACATTTTGTCAGATGATGTACAGTCGAGCTGGCTGGACTAACAACACATTATCTTGAGTATCCAGTGTTTCATTATATTACAAAGCACATTCCGGGATCTAAATCCCCAGATATTGCAGAGACAGCAAAGTCGGTGAAAGTTGTCATCATCATGTAGATCATGCTGTATTTTATTTACGCAAAATGGATCCAAAGGATATTATTATAAGTATTTAACTAGTAAAGAGATCTAGAAATGGCAGCAGTTATAGCAATTATGAGATGGCACTTTATTCGAAGTGGTAAGTGCTTTGATTAGGTGCGGATACATTTCAATTTTTTATTTTTTTTAGAAGGTGTTAGTGGTTTATAGTGAGATATACACCATCATCATCATCCTCACCCATTCTCTACACTACACTTACCATAACACTTAACCCTAGTACACGACATAACTCTTCACAGATATACATCATGCATAACATGGCTTTGCTTTGAAAATGGGTCACAGTCCTGCCATCTATCCGCAGTATGCAGAACCCGAATCACGCAAAGTGAAGTAGGTAGGCATTGGATACACATATATTGTTTAGACCTACTTGGGAAATAAGCAACGATAGACTCACTGTAGAAGCGAATTTCATCTCTGTCTTGCCTATTTTGTAAGTGAAAGTTGTAAAACAATATTGTTTTATGGATATTCAACTGCCGAAGGAATTATCTTAAATGTCTTTGCAGTGATTTTTAGGCACATATGGATTGCACCATCTAATTTGTTCGTCACTTTATCTTATGTAAGAAAAGTTAAAGAAGAAACTCGTTATAGCAAGCTTAGAGCAGATTGCTGTTCTGTGTTATTAATTTTAAATGCCCGTTATTTTTTGTGAAAGTCATATTTCACATGCTTCATGCCAGATGAATTGATGCATAGATACTAAACATCAAAGAACTGTTAGGTTGTTTATTTCCCAGTAGTATAACAAATTAAAATAGCTTACGAACACACAGTTCATTGTTTTAAAATGTTTGTATTTCTAATATACATTTTTAATGATAATCAAATAATTTATGCAGAGGTTTATAAGGAATAATAATTATAAATTATTTATGAAAGTGTAATGTCACAACCTTATGGTCGTCCATATAGTTAAAAATCAATTTTAAGCAATCTTTCTTACCAAAAGTTTGTAACATTGTGCAATATGTTATTTCAGAGGGCATCAAACAAATATCAGTGACATAAACTGGAGATCTGTTTTAAAACCATAAGGGATTTAGTTTTCATGCATTGCTTGCATATTTCGCAGTAGTACGATTATGGTCTCTTGAAAAGTGATATGAGCTACTTCAAAGAAGAGACAGAATTATTCTATCTTCATAGTGTATCCAGTTATTTGCTAACAACACGTGTTCCACTATGTTTCACTATGAATTTCCTCTTCTTACAAATGATGGGTAAAAAGCACGATGCTTGTTGTATATTTCAGCAGCCACATTCCAAAGATGAGATGTATTCAGTATATATTGGAGAGAATTGTCCAAAGTTACAGGGATTGCAGATTTTAAATTAGTTCTATGGATGTTTGTGACAGGGCAGTTTAAGAGGATATGTTCCAAATCTTCTTCGTTATTGTTGCACCAGCAACAGCTACTAGAATCAACAAGATTAAAGCGGTGAAGATACTTCTGAGTGATAATATGGCCTGTCCTGGATCTTGCTAAGAAAGTTTGCATGTGTCTGGGAATGTTGCGGAACATTTGTAAATCATTAGGTTTCTTTTGAATGTTTTGGAGTACTTGGCCTTTATCAGAAGAAAACCATAATTCGACCCATAAATTTGTTAAATGAGAATTAACGGCAGAATATGCGCTGGTTAAAGAAGTTATTTGCATAGGTTTGGGCCTCAAAGATGTTGCCTGTTTAACAATATTATCAACAGTCATTGTTAGTGAAAAAGAGTGGGGCTGTAGTAGATGTTTTATAGCTTAAGTAGGTACCTCTTGATTATTTATTAATTCAATCTAAAGGATTAAAGCTACCCCACCAGAATGATGAATTACGTCAGCATTGAAATGAAATTACATGTAAAAATTGGAATGGGTATTGTTCATTCTTCGCCATGTACTGAGAAATGTAGATAGTTTCGTGGTTACTTAGTTCAGAATTTATAGAAGACGAGAATACTAATAGTATTAATTTTCTTTACATGATAATATTTCCAATATTAATTTTTAACGCAATTTACTTTTTACAGTGCACTGTGGGAGCATCCGTCAAACAGCATCAATTTTGTCCATGTCACAAGAATGTCTGCGCACAGGAGATAAAGCACTTGTCCATTTTCGTTTCATCAAACATCCCGAGTACATCAAAGCAGGCCAGAGAATGGTATTGTTTTCATTATAATGGAATTTAAATTTTATATAATAGATTTTATGTATAGATTTGAATTACACATACAGTATATGAAGTATTTTAGGCTTAATGTTTAGAAATTGAAGGATGTGTTCTTTTGGCTATCAACATTGATATTCAACAACATACATACACTACTGTCTGTAAAAAGTGAAACACCATGAAGGAACATAGATAGGCATGTGAACATTATACTAAATATAACGCAGGGTATGACAAGCAAGTGATTACAATTTCAAAGTGATTTTGCATCCCTGAACCCAGCAGTGCCCTCTGAACTGCCGTAGTAGGCGCATAAATAGAGGACTGTTATAGAGCCAGAAGAGCAATGTATTAAGAGTCAACAGACAGTAAACCTTTCTCTAAGAGTCACTATGCCTCATCGTGCTAAAAGGGCGCAGTATAAACAAACAACAGAGTTTGAACAGGGACGAATAATTGGCCTGCGTGAAGGTGGATTTTCGTATTGCGATATTGCTGCTCATGTGGGATGTCATGCCACTACATTGATGCGAGTGTGGGAGTAGTGAACCGAACGGAATTGGACACATCGAAAATCCTGCAGTGGATCACAATCTATGACATCATGGGATGACAGACATCTCGTCCGCATGATAGTGACGGATTGTTCAGCTTCATCACAAGTGTTAGTACAACAGTGGAGCACTGTAACAGGTGTAGCATTGTCTGCTTCGCAGAGGGCTGGTTGCATGCACACCTTACCAGATGAAAGAAGAGACACACTCATTTTTCGCCACTTTTTATGCATGATATTTGTGTGCACAACAATGTCGTTACTTACGAGACAGTCTTCGTGTATTCCACCAATCCTCTCTGTGTCTGTGAATTCAAGGGAGCGGTTTACTTTAAGTGCCAAAATCCTTCTGTTTGCAAGCAGTCGTAGGATTTCCAGCAATAAGACACTACAGTGCTTCCTGCTCGAATCCACTGCCTGGTGGTTTTTAGTAGGATATCACTGTCTCTGGATTCAACTGGTACGAGGAAAAAATTTGTGTTGTTCTCTCCTCCAAATACCCAATGGCTTTTAACGCGTCTGCCATGATGGTATTATCTTTTGTTGAATTTTGCCTCGTCTGTTTCCACTGTGGTCTTTGGATCACAAATCTGCGTTGAATTCCTCTGCTTCCAGTCATCACAAACTTCTTGGCAGTAAGACGACCAGTTGCAAATTGTTTCCGAACTCAATCCCAGTTCATACTGTATTTCCCACTAGTGCAGCTTATCCACTAACAACCAGTACATTACAAAACTAATGACTTTTGTTAGAGATAGGATGTCTTTAATGAATGATTCCCTTTTCGCAGTTTTTTTTACATGTATATGTACCACAGTATGCTAGTGCTTTACGTGACCATGATCAATTCACAGTATTCCCACACCGATCACACAGTATTGATCTTCTCAATATTTCGTGTGTGAACAAAATATCTTTACGCTCCTCGTCTGTTAACTTATTACATATCCTTATTGTAATATCGCACCCTCTACAAATTGCCATTGTTACTTACCTGAACCCACAACAACATTATTTGAATTCGCTCTCACTTCTGGAATACACAGAAACGTATTTCCCTCTATCAAGAATGCTACAGCTTTTCAAACGTTGGCAACATTACTTTTACATGCTAGAGACCGTTCTAATACAATGTGTCTCACGCAGCCAATCAGAACACTTTCAATGCTCTTCCTAATTCGCTTATAATTCTCCTATAAAAGAAACTGTGGTACTTTGGGCAGGCAGATGGGTCACAGACATTCCTAGAGGAAGGATCTCCCTCAAGACAAGCCAGGTAACCTTCTACATGCATTCTATGCTCTGATATTGGCTTTCTTGATTATAGTGTAAGAAAACGAAGTGTAACCCTGTGCCACTTTAACATACAAGTGGAGCTCGTAACTAGTGACAAAACCTTGCAATCTGGTGCCATATATAAACTTTGAGAGATTTTCTTTCATGTAACTTTTATTTTAAAGTGCTCCTGAATCAATTGTAAGTAACAGAAAATGAAAATTGGAGGAGAAAACAGTTATGAATACGATATAGTTATTTTGATTTATATGAAGTATTACGTAATTTTAGTCTTACCTAATTTCCTTCCATATTTAGGTTTTTCGTGAAGGCCGCACAAAAGCAGTAGGTAATGTTCTTCGCCTCATACCCCAAGCTCATCCAGGGGCTCAGGTGTCTCGTTCGAAACCAAACAAGATGCAGTCTAAACAAAGCAGCAACTGTACATCCCAGACACAGCAGATACTGCCACCCCAGCCAGCTCCTGCACTTCCACAGACTGTACAACAGGTATGTGAATGCAAGGAAAGAAACATTACTAATGTCCTAATCAGAAACAAGACATGATTGCCTAGCTGAACTTCACAGGAAATGGGAACATGTGGAACTCGAACCAGATTACAAAGATCTTTACATTTTATGCCAAATGGCAACTTACATGTTTAAAACCATACACATGATGCCATTGAAAAACAAACAACAAACCAACATGTAGTAATATGTGTATATAAATATAGGTACTGTCTTCACACTGAAAATAGGATGTATGAAAAGGTAAAGAATTATTCCTGTTACCAGGGCTGGGCAGTATTTGAAATACATTTGTATTTTGTAATTTGTAAGGATTTTCGAAAGTATTTTGTATTTAAGTACATAAAATTGATGTATTTTGTATTTCAAATACTTAAAATACTTTTTTTTTTCTTCTTGTCCTTCAAGTTTTGGATTTGGTTTTGAAGAATGAACTTTTGTCTTATTTGCCTATCCATTTCAGATCTGCTAGTTTTCTTGCCACAACTGATTCCCTTAATGTCATAAAGAAATCTCCAACATCATTAAGGATCCATCACCCAATACTTGCTAAATGTTCAGCATTATGGACTGCGTCTAGGAGACCCAAATCCTCAGAAATGATATCAGATATCTTAAAATATTCATCAAAGTTTCCTTGCCCAACTCGATGGATTTCTCTTTATGACTCAAGCTCTCAAATATTGCAATTCAAACATGATATAAACAGGTGTAACAGAGAACTGCTCAGCTGGTTTCACACACACATTCTGTGTCCTCTTATCATTTGGTGAGGCAGTGTCAGATAGCCATCTCATCTTCAATGGCAAAGGGACAACCCTGTGCACTCTAGAGAATTACCCAACAGTGAAACAAGCTTTTATTAAGTATAATACAAGTTTGTGTACCTCTGCACCTGTAGAAAGACTGTTCTGTTTTGCAGGATTTATTCATTCACAAGCAAGGGGATCCTTATCTGATAAACTTCTTGAGAAACTGGTTTTTTTTTTTTTTTTTTAAGGGAGCAGTAATTATTCATATGTAGCATAATTTCATTGCTGGTTGGGAAAAGGAAGAATGTTCAGTTTCAGTGTTTATATAAAATTTCGAGGTGAAAATACTTTTAATGTTAATATAATATTTTAGATTTTCAGTAATATTCTTATTTCTTTAGGCCTATATATTGTATCGAGTATTTCAAATACAAATTTATTTTGAGTATTTGAAATACAAATGTATTTTGGTTAATTTTTTAAAAGGATTTTGTATTTGTATTTCAAATGCAATTTTTATAAGTATTTTGTATTTGTATTTCGAATACTTGGATATCAGTATTTTGCCCAGCCCTGCCTGTTACTATGCACATGTGTTCTATACACATGGATGAGAGGATTTTGAAGGAAGTTTAGTGTTTTTTACGTGATGTATTACATGAACAGTAAAAAGATACAAGCCCACTGAATGAACGCTTAGTTCATTGCAAAGATGCGTAGCAAAATCTAGGAATAGCAGTGAATATACTGTGTTCGAATCCATTGCACTATTATTATTAGTTTATATAAATTTAAAAATTGGAATTGTTTCTCTGTTATCCATTGTGCTCTATTTTAAGGAATTTCTCAAAACACAAAATGGCCAAATGAAATTGTAAAAATAACCAAAACGCAAGTAGGCTTGTCTCTGCCATTAGAATAAAATAGTAATTAAATTGACATAAAAAATCAGTATATTTGGGGCTAAAAGAGATGAAGTTACAGGAGAATGGAGAAAGTTACACAATGCAGAACTGCACGCATTGTATTCTTCACCTGACATAATTAGGAAAATTAAATCCAGACGTTTGAGATGGGCAGGGTATGTAGGACGTATGGGCGAATCCAGAAATGTATATAGAGTGTTACTTGGGAGACCGGAGGGAAAAAGACCTTTGGGGAAGCCGAGACATAGATGGGAGGATAATATTAAAATGGATTTGAGGGAGGTGGGATATGATGATAGAGACCGATGGCGGATTTATGTGAGGGTGGCAATGGACCTGCGAGTTCCTTAAATGCCATTTGTAAGTAAGTAAAAAAAAAATCAGTATCCAACTCTCAAGCCTTCTGCTTGAATTGCTGCATTATGATGTACACTTACGTCTCTCTGTGGTGCCACGTCTGGAAAAGTAACGGTGAAATGGCTTGTCTTATAGTAACTAGCCCTCCCACCCCAAACAGGTATTGGTTTAAATAAGTTTGTGAAATAATATCATATAAATTAGTTTTTATTTTTCAGTCAATCACTTAACATGATAAGTGATTGACTGAAAAATAAAAACTAATTTATATAATATTAGGTATTGGTTTGTTTACTTTATGGCGTCCCTTAATCGTTTCTGCCTTTCACTTGTGGGAGAGAAGATGATTCTCTTTCAACTGAAGAAACAAATGTAAGGAAAGTGAAAGAAAATAAGAGGAGAGCTATACAAATAACGATATTAATTTATCGACTGTATGCTGATTTTTTAAAATTAAAATTACCATGGTTATTAAAAAATACGTAATTCTGGATACAGAAGGAAAATTGTAATTCAAAAGTGTCCTATGACCAATATAGTAATAAAAAGTTAAAAGACCCCTAAAGGCATTGCAATGCTAGCACATAATCATACAAATTCCTTTGAAATTTAATTTCAGTTATCACCAGTAGGAAATCCTGATGCTGACTCACCATTTGAAGTGACAGCAGACAAGCGTGAGAACATGCCACAGCGATCAGGACGAAAGAGTCGTGGACGGAGAGGTGGCAGAGGTCGTTCAGGCACCAACAATACGAACACCAGCAACAGCACTGGATCAAAGCAGCCTCTTGCAGAACAAAATCCTGTTGCTTCAGCACGCAACAACAAGGTTTAAGTGCATCAGTGAGACTATGCGAAACTGCACTACAGGCATCAGATACTGCAAAATGAAGATTGAGTAACATCGGTGAATGATAAATTTTCCTTTTCCATCTATTTTTCTCCAAATAAATGGATTTAAAAGAGGAATTTCTTACCTCTCTAAATAAAGGCCAATTCACAATACATTTGTCTTACTATGAAACATTCAAACAGATTCAGACTATGTATCTTCAACAGATAATTTATTTTTATGTAAGAAATAATCAGTGCTTAGTTTCAAGATAAATACTGAAAAAGGTACATGTAGGTTAAGAAAAGAAGTAATTTTGAGTAGAGTGCTGAGTAGAAATGGTAGAGTTCCCCAGATGTGGCTAGATGTGATGTCTTGCTAACTAGGAGTCTACCATTAATCTAAGACTTAGGGAAGACTAAGAGGACCTGCATTCCCATTATGGCTCAATTAAGTTGGTGTCATGCTCAGCAAACAAAAGAATATTCAAATAAAAATGTAGGCTATAATTTTATACTGATTTAGAGGGAACTCCTGTTCTAGAATTTATAAATTATTAAAAGCAGTTTACGGAAAAGATCCAGAGCATATAAGTATGATTTCAATGCTGGTTTCGATATTTTAATAGAGTCTATTATACAGGTAACATATACGGAGCGATTAAAAAAACCAGCACCATAGACGAACTCTGTTATTAGTGCAGATAGCGAAAAATGCAAAAAGGGGAAAGTTATTGGAAATATATAGTTTTCAGTTTGTTTGAATTTTCAACGTAGAATGCACCGTTAAGACAGGACACTGTACAAGTCTCAATAAGAATGGAAAATGCCGTTCCACATGCTTGGTCTTAAAGGGAACATTTACATTATCACAATTACTGTACTGTGTAAATTACGAAATGATAACAATAATTATTAGCTGTGTTGACAATACATGTTCAGGAAAAAGTGCTGATGGAATTCCTTAAATTTCTATGCCATCAATGTAAAGAGAAATGTTTCTTTGCCACTGTGAGAAGTTCAAAAACCCGCTAAATGCTACACTTTCAACAATATAAAATGTATCATTTTCTCCACAAAAATACCGGTATCTACAGCTTGCTAGATATAGCAGAAACACCACAAAATTGGCAACAGGGCATTTTCCGTTTTCATTGAGGACCATACCATTGTACAGTCTCAACTGTGCATTCTACATTGAAAATTCAAGCACATTGCCACCGGCGTGGCTCAGTCGGTTAAGACGCTCGGATGCGGGTTCGATCCCCACTTGGACTGATCACCTGGTTGCGTTTTTTCCGAGGTTTTCCCAAACTGTAAGGTGAATGCCAGGTAATCTATGGTGAATCCTTGGCCTCATCTCGCCAAATACCATCTCGCTATCACCAATCTCATTGACGCTAAATAACCTCATAGTTGATACAGCGTCATTAAATAACCAACTAAAAAAAAATTCAAGCACATTAGATTGAAAACTATGTATGTCCAACAACTTTCTCCACTTTCCATTTTTCGCTATCTATAGTAATTAAGTTTGTCTATAGTGCCAGACTTCTAAATCACCTATGATTACATGTACTATACCTATGCTGTTTAATGTTTTAGGTCAGCGTTTCTCACACTATGGTCCGCGGACCACCTGTGGTCCTCGAGGTCTGCCTTTGTGGTCCTTCAAAAAAGACAGAAGAAAAAATAAATTTCAAACGAATTGCATATCACACTATAGCTTAAAATCTCAAAGTTTGGAAATGACATATGGCAATCGAATTTTACTTTTTCTCCCAGTACTGCATTTTATGAAATTTATTACCCTACCCATGGTGTTTCTCGAAATCTTTTTCCTGCACATCTGGCGCCGCACCTGTAACCTAGCCACGGACCACCCGAATTCATAACAGAGGACCAAAGTACCGAACCTTAATTCAATTTTAAAGTATAAGTATACTGGCATTAAAATATGCTACGAAAATTATAAATTTGGTTTCGAAGGTAACAAGAGTAAGGTGGTCCGCGGAACTGTTCTGACTTTAAAAAAAGTTTGAGAAACGCTGTTTTAGGTAATAAGTGCTCATATTGTACGAGATTTCAGGCTTTCTTGCGATAAAAGTTTTTGGGTATTGTTACAATGTGTTCCACCCTAAGAGTAGGCCTAATGTCGTTTTAGATGTGATAGGTCCATCTACACTATTGAGTTCATTAAACTGAACAATTGCATGGGTAAACAAATGTAAAAACATCGAACAGAATATGTAAACTTTCCAGACTTCTGACAACACTACTTTAGGAATGAGTGTTCCTCAAGAAAAAAGTGAGTAGAAATAAGTTTAATTTAGGTTTTCCAAAGATAAGCAAAGTTTGGAAACTGCTAGAGATGTCACGTGTATTCCATTCAACAGACTTATGAGAGTGATATTACTATTTGTTGATGATAAAATTGAATTTAAAATGCTACTAATTTCTCCGTAAGAGAGTTTAAATTAAAGATCATCTTTGTGACTGAGCTGATCGTCATTCACATGGTATAATGTATGAAATGAGAGACAGTATTTGGAATCACACTGTCCTTATCGCATCAGATTTAGTTGATAAAACATAAGATACACACCAGCTGGTGTAAGAATTCATATTTCACTTTTTTTTTTAAGTTATCAGTAACTTAAGATAATTCAATATAAAACTTCCACTAATGAAGTAATTATTGAATACAGCCTTAAAAGAATATTGTTGCGACTCATTCAGCTTAGTTTAAAATGAAAAGAAAAGAAAATGAACGGAAAAGCCAGTAGCAGAAATCAATTATTATTCTTTTTATTAGAGACTCACTGTTTCTTTTTTACTGCGCTTGGTTATGTAACGATGCTGTATCAATTACTGAGTTATTTAGCATCAGGGGGTTGAAGATAGTGAGATGGTATTTGGCGAGAATTCGTCGTGGATTACCTGATATTCGTCTTACAGTGGGGAAAACCTCGGAAAAACCCAACCAAGTAATCAGCCCAAGCAGGAATCTAATCAGAATGCTGGGGATTAGTATTCATGGTAAAAAAAAAAAGAAGTTGCATTTGTCACAAAATGTCACCAGTAAAAAAAGTAAAAATCATCAGAATTAGAAGGTAAAATTGTTTAAAAATAAAGGAATGCTACCCACGATTACAGTTTTGAGATTAATTGTCAAAGGATACTTTTATGCATACACCTATTTTCTTAACAGATTCGTCAAGCACGAAAATTTTATTAGACATGTCATTCATAATAAAAGGCCAAGCACCACTGAAATATCCCCCAGTGATGGATGTGAGAAACATATGTTGAAACATAAGAAGAGTGCGGAAGAATTAAATGAAGTGCAGTTGTGCAGTTTATTTACAGAAGAGAGAGAGACTAGATTAATACCATTAATAGAGATAAATAAATACAGAATATAAATAGAATAAAATAATAATAATACATATAAGAAAAAACTGAGTATATGATGTTTAATAAATTTGAGGACCGAATGAGCAGTAAAAACTCATCTCTTTCATTATACTAGAACCTCATTTAAGTACCGAAGATTTGCAGAGTATGGTGTATGATCAGGAATTTGCTGGAAAAAAAAAAAAAAAAAAAAAAAAAAAACATTCTTCTTTTTCCATGCCACACACAATCAGTTGAGAGACTGGTGAAGACGGCGATCCTTGGGCTACAGTTTTTGTTGAAAAAGTGAGATACTTTTATCAGGTCCACACTGGATACAAGAAAGCTACTTCAGCCCTGTGAGAAGGCAGTTGTTTTTCCAGAGAGCAAAATGAAAATAAAAATAGAATAAACAAATAGTAATCAGTGAGTTGGTGCATGAAATTAGTTAGCAACCATCTCCTCGTGGTGAGTTTTGGGTTGGTGCAGCCTGTAACATAATTGGACCTTTTATTTTGCATTCCAACCGTCTCTTGAAAATTAAAAATAATACTCCTTTTATTTTATCTCTCAATAATAACAAATCGTAGCAGTCTGCATCAAGCGAAGACCTGCAAACATGCTTCCCTCTGCAGCTCTGTTTAAAAGTGCTTCTAGGAGTAAACATTTTTTGTATGAAATGTTGGCACCATTATGCGACTTTTGCCAACCCTTAAATTTTTATTTCGGAAAAAAAAATTTTCTCGGCCTTTTCCGATATACCCTAGTGGGCATGCAAGTGAACATGTACTTTTATCGTTTGAACAGTTCTAAATACTTGAAACTAATTCTTCTACAGTTACAGATATAAAGTTGACAAGAGTTGATATAATTTTGTATATTGCTATATATTTACGTGCACTGCATATTGACGGTTAATGAACACTTCATAAAAATATCTCATATCAAAGGACCGAAATTATGTACAGTTGTAGAAATTTTGATAATTGTTGTCTTTGACAATCGTCGTGCATAGTCAGTTGTACAGCTTTCTCTTCGTAAATACAAATACAATACAAAGCCTTTCAGTTGTCTTATAGAAAATGTAATAGATTTTATAATTCTTTATTAAATTAATTTATTGTGATAGTTTTAAGGACGACATTTATTGTGATATATCATTTTGTTCAAAGTTATAATCTAAATGAAAAAATCAGAATTAGTATTTAGGTATTCCACCGTGTCCTGGAACTTGGCATTTTCAGTGTTTCGGAACTACATCATCAGGGCTGATAGGTAAGACCAGAGAGGTTGCCTACTCTCTTGGCTTGGCTACTCCAGATGACTGAATACCCGAAAACCTAATTCTGATAGCATTCACCTTGAAAGCCTAAAAACACGTGTAAATGAAAGATGTTGATATATGACAAAGTTTTATTTTTGGGAAACTCCATTGTACTTTTCTTTTATTAAAGGAGGGAAGTTGTTTACAAAATTGACAGATTTATTATGTAGTATTTTATACAGTCCTAGTTGATCAGTGTATCAAGCAGCAGTCTAATACTATGTAACATTGTACAGATTTATATCATCCAGTGACTGTTTAATTTGAACTGTTCTCGTTATGACACTTACAATGAGATTGATGAAAATTTCTTCCTTTTCTTTAGGAAATGTATTCCTTCTTTGTTCTTTCTATAGGCTTCCAGATTAATAGGCTCCAATGACTCAGCGTGATTCTCTAACTGAAGATATGACTGAACATTTTCACAGAAGATGGGTCATTGTTTGTACATCATAAAAAGTGAACATAGGTTTGAAAATGCTATGGTACCATTAGAAACAAAAATGAATCAGTGAAGAATTAAACTATGTTATTACTCATGTGTTGATCATATCAGTAATTAAAACATGTACCTGGTGAAAAGCCACTTGTATATAAATGTCACATTATCATGCCTTTTCTGTACCATTATCAAAATTACACATTACGATCATTTATTGGTTTGGTCTGAATTTGCAGGAAAGTGACAAATTAGGTTGATTTTCAAGCCAAAATGTTTAAACACAAAATGTAATGAAAAAAGTTTTAACATTGGGAACACGCAAATAAATTATGGAACTAGTTCATTTTCCACGTGCTGCAGACGTAGGATTAGCAATGAAAACTACAGCCATAATATATAGTACAAATTTAGCTGTATATTGTTATTTATTCAATGTGATATGTGCACATCATTTCATTTCGTGGTCCATTTGTAACAACAATTAAAATAAAACTACAATAATACCCTGATAAACATTGTTCTGTTCAGTGCTGTTTCATTATAATGTTCATTCTCAAGAATGATTACTACTGCATCGCCATGACTATTTCTGTGGTGTGCAGTCAGAAATGGGTGGTTTTGAATTAAAAGACATAATGATGTAGATCTTTATATTATCCAGCTCATCATAATGATCTTGGACCTCATTTCGAAGTCCACCTTTGCTCTACTCAAATCTAGCAATTTGTGACTTATGCCCTTTCACTATGCATCATAGATTTATTCGTCTAAAACAAGTGTACATACTTATCTGGTGTGTATGTATATTGTTTGAAAAATATTTTCCAGTATTTTTATTCATGCATTGTTGCAGTAGTTATTCACATTCTAAGAAATGTTTGACACTAACTGGGGTGTTACTGTGCAATTGCACCATTTGTATTATGGGATGCACCATTTGTATTATGGGAGCATGTTCAGAACATTTTGTCAGTGTTCTGTTGTTGTTACAGTTTAAAGTTTGTAAATAATATCAATCGAATTGTGTATCATTGGACTTTTCACAGATATATTTTAGTTCATGTGCTTTTTTATATATCGTCATTGATTTTATGAAATCTCCTGAGTGACTGTACAGAGAATAATTTTTTCAAGAGGAAGAAAATAGTAATTAAATATCAATAGGCTCACAGAAGAATATTAGATATTTCGGTAGAAAACATTAGTGAATATAATATCATCAAGATAGGCCTATTGATGTTTAATTAATTTTTTATTCCTCCTAAAAAATTATGCTTTGTACTGTCACATAAGAGGTTTCATAAAATCAACGATGATATTATACTAGAAATTTCGATGATTTCTCGTAAGAAACATTGAAATGGAAAAAGACAAATACAAAATGAAGTACAAATATGTGTCCACTTGAGTGGCGATTATGACTTTTTTTTTTAATTCTTAATTAAATTACGAAAACAATCACCATATACAGTATATATAAACACATCATTTTGGTTCTTGTTACATAAATATGCAACAAATGTTCACATCTCGTAATATATTTTTATAAGATATGTATATTTAACAAATGCTTGAACTAATGTATTCGTTCAATTATCCAGCTAAGGTGTTTTACTTTTCACATAAAAAGTAATATTTATGTGAATAAGCATTTGCTTTCCTTCTTTTCGCTTCCAAGTTTTCACCATTGAAATTTCAGATGATGTCTTTGTGTACAAGTCGAGGTTAACAAACAAATGGAATGGAGGAGAATGCTTACATTAGTTTAGATTTTAAAAAAATATTCGAACAGGAGTTCCTTACGTGTTACAACTAAGATAAATGCCCAGAAATTACTGAAATGCTTATTTGTCAAATATTATAAATACACATTGCTGTACCTGCTAGTACTTTACTTCATTTTTTATGAATACAGTAATTCAAATTTTACTGAAGCTAAGCACTGATTCAGTCATGTCTCATTATTAACTATTGTAACTTTGATATCTAGCATTTAGATAGCTAAAATTCTCTAGTTAATGGATCTGTTTTAATTTTCCTCTTATTACAATTAGATGGAGATGGATCTTTTCTATGAAATAAACTATAGTAATTTCATATTTATTTCCTAGTAACAGCAAATTATTCATGTGGTAATTGTAAAATTTAAGGGAAATTGCCTAATCCCTTGTATTTCTGATAGCAAGGCCTTATTGCGTTAAACAATTTAATTCGTTCACAAAACATGTAAGAGATGAAATGACACACATTGTAAGAATAAACATTATCTCTGTCATGATAGAAGATGTCTTATCGAAATCCAATATTTTAAATAAAAGTTGTTTGATTTTATCGTAAGCAAAGAAGTATTGTGTAATGGCCTTGAGTGTGTTCAGTGGACAACCTCCTGCACGTAGTGTTGTAAACACCCTGCCTACAATTTAGCAGATCTCAGTGTTATATCCCTTTGCTCATGTTAGTTTCGTAACAGCATCAGCAGAGCTTGTGAGAAGGGGAAAGATCTTTCATGTGAGTTGTCATTCAGAAAGCTAACCAGAAGAATTTGGAAGAATTCTGTTTATGGAATAAAGACAATTTTGGCAACTGAACTCGCAAGACTGTGTGACTTTCCACTACTTCATTAACAGTGAGTCTTTTTTTTTTGTTGCTTTTCCAGAAAAGATAATAAAAAGAAAAATCATTTTGCATAATACTGAACACCCACTGAATATGGCTGTATAGCCAGTTTCATCAGTTTTGTAGTGAAGGAAATAAAACTTTTGATGTCAAACAGAATGTAAGAAGTTTTTAATTCTCTTTTCCAAAGTTTACATCCAACCCCTTTTCAAATCAGTGAAAACTTCACCTGAAATATCTAGGCTCTATAGTAGATGTAATAGAGTCCACATTAAAAAAAGGTAAGTAGCTACTGTAGTGGAATTGCCCTATAATAAGCATACTGTTGACAACTTATTTAATTGTAAACTTATTATATAAAATTTAATTCTAATTTGATATATGAGAATCACCCAGAAAGTAATCTCCCACATTTTTTTTTCTTCAACAATTATATTTTATTCCAGACAATGTGATTGACATATATGAAAGAATGTTTTATCTACATACCCTATTTTTCCACATAATCTCCTTCCAGTTCTATGGCCTTCCTCCAGCGAGATACAAGGCATGTATGTCATGTCGATACCAATCCTTGTTCTGGTTTCAAAGCCAGTTCTTCACTGTGTGAATCACCTTGTCATCCTCAAAATGTCTTCCATGAATGACATCCTTTAATGCCCCGAACAAGTGGAGGTCCGAAGGGGCCAGGTCAGGGCTGTAGGATGGATGGGGTAACACAGTCCAAACTTGTTTTGTGATGTGTTCAGAAGTTCTCAAACTTGTGTGAGGACGAGCGTTACCTTGTTGAATCAAAACATCTCCTGGGTTGTTATCACTTTCAAGCAATGAAGTATCATAGAATTTAATACTTGACTTTTCCCAAGGGTCAGTACTCTCCCGCTTTATCCTTCATATGACTGAGTTGCAGCCCGGTGCACAAATTGAACATCTACTCATCTCCCAAATATGTACTGTGTGATGAACCCAACAATGAACAAAGACCATATAATTCTGGGTACAGATATTTCTAAAATCAATAGTGATCTACACCCTGAACTAGTTAAATACTGCTAGCACACATGATGAAAGATGGAAGAAATTCAACATTCAGAGCATTACCAACCAAACCAAACCAACACAACCAATCAATTTACTATTTGTTGTAATTTAGTGAAAGCTTATTTTATAATATTATGCAATATATTGTACAGAAAAAAAAACTACAGTATTAGTGAAATATCTTTATTAAAAATATAGCTATTTAATCCAAGTTTGGTATATAATAACTTGTGTTGTACTACAGAATTGCTATTAATGTGTAACAAGTAAATACAGTATGTGACATAATATTTGTTATTTACTACACAAAATTACTGTAAACATCTACATATAACAAATTAAATTTGCAACATAATTCTCAACTTTATTGAGAAGCAAGAAGCAAAATAAGTTAAATGATCCGAAATTGCGGCCATTAGAGAACAACAACGTAATTGTCATTGGCATTTTTGGAACAAAGTTGCTAACTATCAACATTGCAATATGCAGTTGTGGAAACTTTTTGGTACATTTCGTTTATGTAATGTTAACAAAGCAGTTGTTCTTCAAATGCATAAAACCGTGTAATACATCTCGAGTTTATAACACAAATAATTCCCCCCCCCCCCACTGTTATTTATACTCGCTTTAACATCTTTGGTCATATCGTGAGTTAGCAAATAATATTATGTTGAAAGTTTAAAATTTTCATACTAGCAATAGATTCTAACGTATTTGATATAGTTACTGCTGCAACTAAAACATGTACGATCTAGAACAGATCCTCCACAACTATTTTCCAGTACAATATGTTAATTGTTAATATGTTAGTAATAACAGAAACCCTTTGTCAGTTTTATGTTATAGGTGCTACAATACAATTTTATAAAACTTCACATAACATTTCTTACAGTGCCCTTCAAATAAATCAGTGAATGCAGTTAATCTTAAAAATACGTTTACATTATGACTTGATCAGAACAATTTATTAGATAAAAATACAACATTTTTATAAACATAAAATTTACACTGTCACACGTTAAAAGTGTTAAAATTGTTTAAAAAGGTATTTACAATTTTAACACTTTTAACGTGTGACAGTGTAAATTTTATGTTTTTAACAAAGTGTTAACGAGAACTTTAATCAATGAACATTTTTATTTTGAACATTTTATGTTCAGACTATACACTGAATTCATCATAAATAAAGATATGCTCTTTTCATAAGTGCTGGTAAGCAACTCTTTCTTCTCTTAATTTCTCCTATTAGTTTTATATTTTCCCTAGTCTCTCCCATTATAGGAAAGAGATGAATACTTGTCAACAGAACCTGCGTAACACATTAGTTAATTACTACAGCTGAAACAATTATTTGAAAAAAAAAAAAAAAATTTGAGGATACAGCTTTTAGATATGTATGGTACCAAGCCAAATACAGTCTGTGATTTGTTCTGGATCAATCATTACTGTTTTCAGCATGTTCGAAACAGGCTGAAAAAGACAAATGTCCACAAAATATGCAAAACATGTCTCAGTTTCACCTTTCATTGCAAGTGCTGTGCTATAAATATGTATTTTATCACTGGTACATCACTCACGTGCATATAAATTCACTATGTTGGATATCTTTTGAAGTACACTAACAAGAGTGATATTCGCAGATATCATTCTAGTATTCTTATTCTCTCCACCTGGGTCTAATAAGCTATTCAAACGAATTATTCAGTCATTTCAGAATCATCAAATTATTCCACCTTTCTCACATTTTAGCAATTTCCTCCATAATTCGTATCAGTAATATTCCCATGCTTGTGGCATGCTCATCCCTTGCTTGTCTTCGCCTCCTGGATTGATCATTCATTTATTCGTTCTTGATTTACACTTAACACATGTATACCACTAATGACGATTAATACTTAACAACTTTTATACTTCGCTATGTAAACTCGTGAAATTTAATATGGCACAAATCATGCCAAAACTAGGAATTAACATAAAGTACCCTATTAAGTATAAAAGTTGTTAATTTAACAAGTTTTAATTGTCATTAGTGGCATTCAATTAAATTTTGTATTTGCCACTGTTCCCTTATACGATTATTTCTACTTCTAAATCTTCTCTATTACACAATAAATTTTCCTTAGTATTGCCTTTTCTACAACACTAGTCTTATTTTGCTTTTCTGTATCACCATACAAGTATCATCAGTCATCACTTAAGTCGTAACATGAGACAAATATTATATCTAAGTTTTAAGTCAGTGGTGTGACTACATTGAAAAAGTTACAGCTTACTTTTAGTTTGAAATGCACTGAGGAAACATTACTGTTTTCTCTGTTTTTATATCAAAACCTGAATTCATTGTAGAGGTATGGTATGATATATTTTATATTTAATTGTAAATGTAATCAACAGTAAAGTAAGTGTTTAACAAACTCTGGGGGCGAAAAAATTATCATTGATACTGAAAAAATTCTGATCATGTGAAAATATAACTCATTCATTCTAGTCACGATGCTACAGTCGATGTTTCAAGATTGCCAACTCAATCAAAATATGCAGGAGGGGTAACTTGGGACATTGTCCTTGTCATTTAACTAATGCAACGTTTCTGCTTTCTTAAGGAATTGTAATGCCTAGAGACTGGAAGAGGAAAGTTGGGATGGTAAACACCTCAACTGCAGAAAGCTATTGATTCAATCAAAAGGAGTATTGTATCACTGAGAAAAGCTGCTGAAGTGTTTGGAGTGACTAAAAATACTTCAAATTTCCATATAAATGATAAAAAATGCTGGTAAAATTGGAAGACTTTGCAATCTTTCACAGCAAGATGAAGTGCATAGTTTTAGCTGGTGAGTGGAATTTCCCTCTGAGTTTGTTAAAACATTTCTTGATTGAAAAGCGGTGGTTGAAAGAAGATTTTCAAATAATCTGCTTGGCAAACATTGGGTTTCTTCATTTCTGACTCGATATTCAGATGTAATCTCAAAACTGTGTCAAAACATAGAAAGGTCAAGAGAGCTAAAGTGAATGTGAGACAAAAGCCAATGTTGATGATGATGAGAGAGAGATGGAACGGAGAAAAATTCTCTCCGGCGCCGGGATTTGAACCCGGGTTTTCAGCTCTCCGTGCTGATGCTTTAACCACTAAGCCACTCATCATCTGAGAAAGCAGAATATCTGCATGGAAATATCATATGTACTTCGGTACATCAAAATAAATATGATATGCGTAATAAATCACTTTGTGATTTAAAGACGGCGCCCATACCATCGGACCCCGGCCAACCAGTCACTCATCTGAGTGCACCTCTACACATGTATGGACTTCGGTCCTGCGTGCATAGACATCTATGACGTAGTGCAGAGGGCGGCCACTAGAGGGAACCCAAGAGATGGAGCTTAATCTGAGACGATTCTCAACGGTGTCGGGATTGTATCCGGCGTGGCTTAGTGGTTAAAGCATCAGCACGGAGAGCTGAAAACCCGGGTTCAAATCCCGGCGCCGGAGAGAATTTTTCTCCGTTCCATCTCTCTCTCATCATCTGAGAAAGCAGAATATCTGCATGGAAATATCATATGTACTTCGGTACATCAAAATAAATACAATGTTGATGAGTTTTAGACTACTTCTGAAGGAGTCTATCCACATCTTGTGGTTAATTATGACAAAACAAACATCTGAAATGATCTTGGAAGGAAAACTCATTGTCAGACATGACTATCGACATTGTGAGAGAATCGTAGAGTCCACAAAATACAATATATCCGTTTTGTTTGCAGAAAAGCTCATGGAGAAATGCTGCTTCCTTACACACAACTATATAAATCCGAGTATCTGTACAGCAGTTTGACGAAAGGGGACCTAGAGGAGCAGTTTGTAATAGATCTAAAAGTAACTGGACATTTGAGCATCAGTTCAAAATAATAGAAGTCACAGTTTTAGTAGTATGACTCCAATGCCCCAGAGGTTCTAATAGGTAACAATTTAAGGGCAGTCATGTGTTACCATGGGTAATAAATTAATTTAAATCTAGCAATATTAGATTCCTATCACTGCCTACTAACAGCATTGGACTGTGCCAGCCTTTGGACGTACTGGTAACTTTTTTTTTTTTCCGACCTTTGAAAATCAAATGGAGGTATATGATAGTTGGCTGGAAAAGTAAAAATAGAGGAAATTCAATATTCCAAAACACAGATTTCTATTTCCTGGACTTCTAAAAAATGCTTGGAAAAAATGGGTTCAGACTATGAAAAAATATGAAACCAGGATTCAAAGATCAGGTAATGTTTCACTGAATAGAGAAGAAGTCTCGAAAAAGATTACCTTGAAACATTACACATTACTTCTTAATACTGCATTTTGTATATTAAGATAAAGAAAGCTCAGTTTCATTTTGAAATAGAGGCCAGTATATAAGATTTTACAAAAATAAATACTATCAAATTGTCATTACACAAAGTAGAATTCATATTGGCAAATAACACTAAGCAAAAAGAGAAAATAGTGCTTTCCAATGTCTGTTACTGTTTCCTTGCCTTTTTTCTATGTAAATATTCACTGTAAACTGAAATCAACCCAAAGATTATAATACATTTAACGTTTTAACCATTTTTTTAAACCAATGGCGGATACTTGACTTACATCATTCACCCATATGAATCCAATTATGCAGACCAATTTACCGACAGTTGTTGCCCAGGATGCACCATAGGAGGCTGGTCTACACTATACCCGCGATGAGATGATTATGGAAATTTGTTGGGATGCCACAGGGGAATTGGAGCTTCACGGCGAAAACTCGTGTTACCTGGACCACGAGCTTGCCCAACACAAGTTATAAATCGGGGGTACACCGACATTTTAACTATAGAAAGTTTTAAATAATAATAATAATAATAATAATAATAATAATAATAATAAAAATTCATCACTACCACTATTATTTATTATTATTATTATTATTATTATTATTATTATTATTATTATTATTATTATTATTATTATTATTATTACTACTACTATGACAACAGTGTGACAAGATGGTAGTAAATTCTGGTTTAGAAAACAAAGAGAGAAAACTGGGTGGTGGGAGAAGGAAAGGAAAGGAAATTTATGTCTAAATGTATAACAGTTACGTCAGTGCATGCTGATGAAAATTTTATTTAGTATCCAACACATTTTCTCTTATGGAACATAACATAATTCTAAATGATGGCAGGGGACGTTCCAGAACATCGTAATGAAGTCAATACTAAGCAGTAATAGATAGAATGTGCTTATATATATATATATATATATATATATATATATATCTGAATATTTTTTAGTTGATTGAAAGGTTACATAATACAGAACTCGATTTAAATTGAAATACTTTTTAAAATCAAACGTGAACTATATCCTACAAAAACACTATTCTGACTTCCAATTCAACTTATTATTTCACCTCGAAATTGACACTGTCTCTTACAACACACCCCCCCCCCTTCACATATATACACGACAAATCACCAAAACAACTGTAAAATAGGTACAAGGTGAGGCAGAATGAATTCATGATTTTGACTTAAGTAATATTCGTCCCATAGTTGGGGTGGATTGAAGCTAGACATGGCATAACATTGAAAAGGGTATGCCAATTAAGGTTAGAGTCTCAATTGTTTAGATTTACATGGCAACGATTTCTGTTTTGGTACTGAAATCAACGAATCTGAATTTTCAGTAAATGTACTAAATAAACATGCCTGGCTGGTCAGCAGAACATCGGGCATTCACTACTGAAACACTTTAAATAAATGGAGACTCAGGGATAACAATACAGCCATTATTCGTCATGATATTGACATTGCAAGAATTTGGTATCAACACAGATGAGGCGACATCATACATGGCTCAGAATTTGATGGCGACTCTACGAACCATTTTTGGATACAGGATCATTTCCCGCTTTGGTGATATATCTTGACCAACTCGTTCACCTGATTTGACTGCTTGTGACTTTTTTTTTGTGTGTTTTTTTTTTAAGAGCAAAGTGTACGAAACCCGTCCTGCAGATTTAAAATACCCTGAAACAGATTTAGGGAACAAACTGATGAAATTCCTCCAGACATGCTACTGCGCGTCATGGAAAATATGACTCGGGTGAGAGAGTGCATCAATGTCAATGGATGACACCTGGCAGAAGTTATTTTCAAGAAATAACTTTGAATTTGTGCTCTGTAAAGATGGCAAACTTGTGTCTCCTAAATGATAAGTTACTGAGGTTTTAAAATAATGAGTTCATTTTGCCTCACCCTATATACAAATATAGACACCCCATTACAATCGCAAACAGAAAAAAATTAATGTAAAAAACTTGTTAATAACCAAGCTGGCATAATGAAGGTACGATTTCATAAGGAAATTAAATGAATATATACAGTTTCGAACCAATGGAATATTCACTCCAAAATATTATATTGTAACAAAATGAATAACTTTCGTGCTTTTAATAGTTTCATAAATTTTTTGCACGAAATATATACTTAGCCTACAACAAAGTAAAGTGAAACTATGTACTAGTATTTATAGTGTGTGTCCACGTGCGTAAATCATTATCAATAAAGTATACATTAATTTCTGCTCCTGCAGTTTAATATTAATACTTATCTACCTAGATGATGATGATGAAAGTAGAACATACTTCGCAGATTCATTTTCTCTTTTCTTCCTTCCTACATGGTTTCCTATTTTCGTTCTTAAAAGACAATACTCATAATATACAATGTGTTAAAAAAAAATCTCTTATTTTGAGAGGAGGCAGTATTCATCAAAACAAGAAAACAAAGAAATCCTAAATTAATATCTTCGAAATATAAAATTGGTACTGTAACAGCAGCTAATATCTTCTAATCTAAGCTCTTTGTCAGATATGTCATATCTGCCTGTTTATTCTTTTGTTTACTGCATTGCAATAAGATATGAGCACAAAGCTCACATTAGATGTGTTGATGTTACAATACCAATTCACAGTACTTGTTCCTTCAAAGACATTCATTTTAGGATTCATGTCTATTAGATTTCTTTATGACTACTACCTCCTCTTTTTTTTTTAAACACTTTATATAAATGATCGCTAATAACAGGGAACCAGCACCAAAGTACTACTACTTTGATGCAATGAATTGAAACACAATAAATGTAACACCTCTAAGTAGGTTTACGTGATGAACATTCAAATTTTGGAATCAAAGTTATCTTAAAATGCGGAAATGGACAACTTCATTTTCATATATATGCACTCGTACAGCTCCATATGTTCAAAGAACAATGTTCACGAAATAGAAACTAGATACAGTATATCATACAAGGATGACCAGAGATAAGACATGTTATAACTTGCAGTTTTTGCAGAAAAGTTCTTATTCTATACAAAATCTAGTTGATTAAATAGAAAACTGAAATACATGAACTGGCGTCACAATTGCAAAACTGTTTAAACTAACAGTCTGTACAATGAACGTGGGATTTATATTGTCTAATCTAATGGGTTAGCAAGTTACCACCATATTCTAAAGCTTTACAGTTGTGGCTATTGTCTTTAAATATAATGAACAATATTTCACTGATTGAGTTACTAGATTAACAGATATTCAACAATATGACAATACTGAAAAATTAAATTATTCAGTTAGTATTTTACTAATTGGCACATGGAGCAACAAGTAGTACATGACCAACTACTTAAAAAACCAATGTACAGTACTCAACATTAATTAGTATATTTGTGTAATGAAACACTCAAAATAAAATTAAAATATCCTGTGATAATTTTTTCTAACAATGCTTTATTTCAGAATTACAGTGTAAAGAAACAGTAGTAAACAATTAAGAAAAGTTCATTGATTAAAGTTCTCGTTAACACTTTATTAAAAACATAAAATTTACTTAGTCGTACGTTAAAAAGTGTTAAAATTGTTAAAAAAGGTATATACCTTTGACAGACGGCCCGTTTCGACGCTATGTCACATCATCCTCAGTGTCTCTGAACCACGGGTGATCTTGACTCTGTGATGTGCATTTGTCGATGGTAGGGGTGGGGGTGTGTTGTTCCTATGATGGGGGCTGGCTGTTTGTATGTTATGATGTATTATGACATCGAATAATGTGTGCGTGTCGAACTGCAATTGTGTGTTGAGTATATATTGTGGGTATGCTATTGTATGCTTATATATTTCGTACTGTTCTAGGATCTTTAACTGTGAGCTTTTTGGTGTGATGTGTAAAATTTCCATATCTGTTTCTATATTGTTGTAGTCATGATTATTATTGATAATGTGGTCTGTATAATTTGATGTGATGTAGGGTTTGGTTATAGCTTTAATATGTTCATTATGCAGACCACATTATCAACAATAATCATGACTACAATAATGTAGAAACAGATATGGAAATTTTACACATCACACCAAAAAGCTCACAGTTAAACATCCTAGAGCAGTACGAAATATATAAGTATACAATAGCATACCCACAATATATACTCAACACACAATTGCAGTTCGACACGCACACATTATTCGACATCATAATACATCATAACATACAAACAGCCAGCCCCCACCAGAGGAACAACACACCCCCACCCCTACCATCGACAAATGCACATCACAGAGTCAAGATCACCAGTGGTTCAAGAGACACTGAGGATGATGTGACATAGTGTCGAAACGTGCCGTCTGTCGAAGGTATATACCTTTTTTAACAATTTTAACACTTTTTAACGTATGACTAAGTAAATTTTATGTAAGAAAAGTTATCTTATTGCTGCGTGTCTAGATCACGGAGGAGTAGTTTGATTTGTCAGCCAGATCTCCGAACTTCAATCAGTCAACTTCTATTTGTACGATCCTCGTAAGTTGCTGTTACAAATATTCTGTGCTAAGTAGAACTGCAAAGACAAACTAATGTGACTGCAAAAATATGGTACATGACACGAGTTAAATGGATTCAGAGGCATTACAAAGCAGGTAACAAGCATGTCTCTGTCTTTAAGTTCAAGGAACATCACTTTAAACACTTATTATGAGCAATGTATTATTTATTACTGTAACATTTACTATTAGTGTGCATTGTTTACTAATATTTCTTTCCACTAAAACACTGAAATTAAGCATTCTCAGAAAAAAAAGTCACAGAACTTTTTCTTATCTTGATTCTTACATTATATCCCAAAAAAATGTTACACTTATGAAACACCATGTTAGTATCACGCAGTTTTATCTATGCTGAAAAATATACATATGCATTTTAATATATTTTCTTACCTCCTGATCCAATATAAATAGGCACGAGTGTTTCTTTATTCATGATATCGGAAGAATGTATGGTGATGACTTCAGTGAACATGCAGAAAACCACCAACATCTGAGATGTAGGACTTCAGCATGCAACTGATTCATACTGTTACAAACTAAAGCATAAAAGCTCAATATAATTATCATACATAATGTTATAAGAAAGAGAATACATTTTCAGCTGCAGTGTGAGTATGTCTGTAATATTATGTAGTAGCATACATAATTTATTTTCTAATATAATTATAGAGACATATTCTGTCTTGATTTAAATTCTTCGTATAATGTAAAATAATTCAAACTATACTATTCTTTATTATTGTGTCAGAAATAACCATTCAATTCCCTTTAATCTCTCCAACACATATTACAAAGTTACCGGTATCTAAACTTATGAAATCCGTTAATTTCATCTCCATTTCGAGCAACTGATCAAATTATGGTCAAGTCATCTAAGTTTATCAATATTACAACATTTTCTTTTTGATATCTTATACAGCAACTGCAAGTTTCTACCAACTGATAGTTGCAAATGAACATAGTTTTGAATATTTCACACAATTTCAAATTCTGAATTTCATTTGCGTGGTTACAATATTATTAAGCATATTATTTGAAAACACATTCATTCCAATCTAGAATATACAGAGTTACAAATTATGCATTATAAGTGGATGACTTTGTTGCAGGAAACTGAAAATAATGAAGAATATGAGCATATAAATTCTTGTGGGATGAACATTTGAATACTTAAAAAAAATATAATAATAATAATAATAATAATAATAATAATAATAAAGATACGTCATACTAAAAAAATTAGTAAGTAGTAATCTGCAAGCATCTGCGATTGCAGTTTCTTCTTCCAACTTCAACAATGGACTGACAGCTGCTGACTTCACACCATTCTTAACCTTATCTCTATTACCAACATTGGTACCCATTGGTTTTATTTCGCCACTTCTCCAGTACTGTGCTCCATGCTATGTTTTGTCGTCCAATCTTGAACTGGAACAGAGAAAAACAAAGTTTTCTATGCAGGAAATGTGGTAGCTTATTTGAGTTGTGTTGAATAATTGGACTATGAATTCACGAAATTGCAGAATCTGAAAGAAGAAATTCATTCATCATCACATCATCAACATCACGATCATGAACGAATTTAGGTTCTGAACCAATAGGGCTTGTTTCCAAATTAATTTATTACTATATGGTAATAAAGGTAAAGATAATTCCTCCATAATTTCTACAACAACCAACTGCATGTTAAGGTAGGAACTATAGGCATACTATCAGGGCCGCCGACAAAATTTATGGGTCCCTATGCAATACTGTACTCAGACCCCCGTTGAAAAAGTAAAACAATTACAAGTTACCAGTTATTCTAACCATAATAATTATTTGCAAAATAAATAAAAGATACCCTATACACAGATACGAACTTAAAAATATACACTTTTATTATGTTGAAAACATTATTCTTAAACACCTGTATTTTCTAACTTGCAGTCCAACATCAACAAACAACTCTCCTTGACTTCATTGATGCAAAATCATCAATTATGTCACCAAAATTTAAAGACCTAGCAAGATCGCTCTCCACACTAAGGACACACACATTGACACATTGTTTATCTGAATACAATTTTTATTTTCTTCATTTTGCTGAAGGATCTTTCAGCATCAGCAACTGTCACAGGAATTGTATAGAATATTCTAATGATTATACAAATATTTGGAAATAAAATATCCAGTTTTAATTCCCTCAGACTATTTAGGAGATTCATAGGTTACAGTGGGGTTGACCCTAAATTAGAGGCATGAATTGATTTTAAATATTTCGGCTCATCACTGATCTCTTTGTTAATATCTTCATAATATTTTTCACGCAGTCTAGCACCCATATTAATATCTTCCAATTTTTTCTGTCTCTCCTTGTGCTTCTCAGTTCCCGACTTATGCCTGTACTTGTCCATTGTGCAGTTAAACTATAACCAGTAACTGTAATGAACAGAATTTACTAGACAAACGACAATGAAAAGACGAAAGTTTCGACACGAAACATACAATGTACTGAAAAAGAAGCATCCTGCAACTTCGGTTTGAGAGAGTCCACTAGCATACTGTGGTGGTAGTTAAAAAGGACAAGCCAATAAATAACTGAACATGTTCAGTACAAGCGACGAGAACATAGCTGAGGCAAATGCCAGGGCCCTCAACTGTCATATCGGTGAACGTAAATGCAGGAAACAGATATTCTATTATATAAAAGTAAAATATTTACATATGAAGTGGTAATTTGTATTAATTCTACTCTTACAAAATTTTATAGTACCCGTATGTATCTACGAATAATTAATCGTGATAATAAAAAGTAATCAGACTCAATCTGACGGGCCCTTATTGCTCACGGGCTCATATGCACTCGCCCCCTTTGCCCCCCTTCTCTATACAGAAACCACTGAGAAATTGTGAAATTAATTGGTAGCCAAGTGCCTACCATGCTTGCTTCTCAATCCATGATAATTCAAAACTTATCAAGGGAAACCGATTTTTAGACAGAGAAACATCTTAATCACAGCTTATATTAAATGATAAAGTAAAGGTGTAGTTCCATCTAAGCTACATTTACTGCTTTACTAGTATTCAACAGACTTCCTCGGTCTGGTAAATGAACAAACATTTATTTGCGTGATAATTTTATAGTCAATGTTATTCACATCTTTAACCCACTTCTCCACATGATCACTTTCAATAATGAAGCATTTTTCTAACTTTTCAAAACCTGCTGCAAAGAAATATCCTATTTCAACCTTGGCTCATTACATGTATTCAGCTTAGATCGAATTCTATTTTACTTCTAATATAGCATGTTACAGTAAATGTGATTGAATGGCGAATGCACGTATAACTAGTTATTATTTTATAATTACTGATTACTGGTAAGTCTGATAAATACAGTTCAATTATTCACTTTGCTGAGTGATTTTACATGATTTCTTGAATTAATTAGTTTCTTTAATAAATAGTTTATTGAAAATGTGCAATAGCAGTACAGGTTTACACACTTAATGAAAGTAACGGGTCTTCCAATAAAAGTGTCCTACTTTAATATATAACAGCTGCCGTGTTGATGAACCTACACCAGTTATATTTTTCTCATGGTTAGTTGTTGTAACGTTCCATGATTATTTGTGAACATCATTCCACAATTTGTACAAATCGTTAAAATTTATTATCAAAATGTGTCATAAGTTCGCTAAGCATTCTGTGAAGAGCATAATCGTCCCTCTTCTGACTGTCAATGAAGAAAGATATCGGGCAATGATAAGAGATTATTTTTGGCCTCAATTGGAAGGTATGAATCTTAGAAACGTCTGGTTTCAGCAAGATGGCACCACGTGTCATCAAACAAGAGGGTGGAACCGCATTATCTAGCGAAATTTATAAGCTTGTACTTGCTATTTGGGAAAAGGAAAATGTACCAGAACAATGGAAGGAGTCCATAATTGTACCTTTCTTTAAGAAGGGGGAAAAGACTAACTGTAGTAACTTTCGAGAAATATCACTTCTGTTGACATCGTACAAAATTTTGTCCAATATTCTTTTCAGAAAATTAACGCCATATGTAGATCAAATTATTGGGGATCATCTGTGTGGTTTTAGGCGTAATAGATCGACTATTGATCAGATTTTTTATATGCCACAGATATTGGAGAAAAATGGGAGTATAAGGGTACAGTAAATCAATTATTCATACATTTCAAAAAGGCATATGGCCCGCTTAAGAGAGAATTTTTGTATAATATTCTTATTGAATTTGATATTTCGAAGAAACGAGTTTGATTAATTAAAATGTGTCTCAGTGAAATGTACAGCAGAGTCAGTATAGGCCAGTTTCTGTTGGATTCTAAAGTAAGGAGATGCACTATCACCTTTACTTTTTAACTTTGCTCTAGAATATCCCATTAAGTCCAGGATAACAGAGAGGGTTTGGAATTGAATGGACGGATGACGTGAATATGTTAGGAGAAAATCCACAAACAATTAGAGAAAATACGGGAATTTTACTTGAAGCAAGTAAAGAGATAGGTTTGGAAGTAAATCCCGAAAAGACAAATTATATGATTATGTTTCGTGACGAGAATATTGTACGAAATGGAAATATAAAAATTGGAAATTTATCCTTTGAAGAGGTGGAAAAATTCAAATACCTGGGAGCAACAGTAACAAATTTAAATGATACTCGGGAGAGGAAATTAAACGCAAAATAAATATGGGAAATGCCTGTTATTATTCGGTTGAGAAGCTTTTGTATCTAGTCTGCTGTCAAAAAATCTGAACGACAAGCCACAACCCTCCCACACCTTAAATATCGACGTGGTACCAGTCTCAGTACCAGTACTTGATACACACAGCAGATCTCTCCGTGCACGTGTACTACGCCACTGAAGATGTCCACCGGAGTAGTGAATGAAACGTTTGGTTGTAACACCGACAAACCACGGCTCTCTAGCCCAGAAAATACTCATCCTATAGCTGTTATCGAACGTCTTCTCACTGAAAGGCATCTAAGAGCTTTCAATGAAAGCAGAAGCAAATCCTTTGCTTATTATTACTGCTTAGGCTTCGTACTTCCACAGCTGTAAACTAAGCACTGCACTGTTGCAACATATCCACTTCCAATCTCTCAATAGAAAACTTATTTTTTCCATAATCATTATAGACAGAGAAACAGTTATTTAAACATATCTAATAGTTTTATTCTTATCTATTACTAGTTAAAATTAATGCAGTTCATCCTGTATATGATTATCTACCTACCTACCTATCTAGAGTAAAACAGATATCATTTTTCCACATGATATCCATATATTTTTGCAATTTACCTTGGCACTCTTGCGAGCAGTAGAATCGAGGGTGAGTCCAATTTTGTTTCTTGCAAAGCGAACACTTCTTGTAAGTTTTTCGTACAGGCTCCACTTTCTTGCAGTAAGCACACACTAACATAAACAAAAAACAATATAGTACACACACTGCAAGAGGTTTATTAAGAGTGACCTAACCCATATAAACAATTCCTACGTTTGTATGTATTCTTTTAAATTTATACTCAAGACAATAAATCATGCCTGTATTGATTTGTAATGTTTCAGTAAGTCCCATATTATGCCACAAATATTCTGGAATCGAAACGTTTTTATCTCAATGTAAAAAATATGATAGGCATCAGAGAGCTGCATCAAAGGGAGCACGGGATATCATTAGCAGTCCTTGAAGGCACTGATGGAATGGATTCATTCATTCATTCATTCATTCATTTATTCCATAGATCTTACATGAGCAATGAAGCTTTAAGATGTGGAACAAGTCAAAATTTTAAAATATTACAATTACGATCATCTACGAATATTTCCGATAAATCACGAAGTAAAGTAACTAACGAGTGATCAGTCTGAGGACGAGCGCTCTGTGTTCAATGTATGCTCTTCCGATAGCAGTAGGCAGTAGGTGAATGTAGGTTTGTCTAATCAGTATGTTTCAACAAAACGAATGTTGAAGGTAATTCATTACTATCGACATTAACCTCAAACAGAGGTTCGGACACAATCTCTGCTGATGGTAAGAGATTAGAAGACACAATGTCAAAACTAGATGCCGAAAATAAAATTAAATCAGGATAGTAGTAGTGGAAAAAAAGGGAAAGCAGTTACTAGCTCTGCTTGGACTAAATTCGGAGAAGTAACAGATAAGAATACCTTAAAATACATGGAATTTGTTCTGTGCTTCTAATATAAAGCAGTGAAGATTTAAAAAAAGGCCGCTGGGCCCCTGGTTCCCAATCTAGTATGAGTAAAGTCCATGTTATGCCCGATATGAAACAAATTTTCAAAGATGCATGTGTCCAAGTAAGTGCTGCAGATATAAGAATATTTAATATGTTGAGTGGGCCACAGTCCACAAATCCCGCAAAAGAGGATGAAAGATAACTATGATGAATGGCGTGAAGATGGCTATGGAAAAGAAGAAATTCATACCTATATCCAAGAGCTCTGATTTTTTTGGCTGGTGAATGATGATTTCTTAAACTAAGATGAGTAGCCCAAATAATTTTGGGTATTCCCACCACAAGTGATCCAAGTGAGTGTGTAATTTCAGGAAGATGTTTAAATATATTTTCAGAAAATGTCGCATATTGTTTTTGCACAGTTCCATGAAAAAAAAAATGTACAGCAATCGAATTGCAAGAACTACGTTTTCATGTGTAAAACAAAACAAGTTACTTAAAAAAATGAAATGTGTATTAGAATACCTATTTTGTCTATTATCTGTTGTATTCTGTTATTTAAGGTGACCAAATGTTATGTAATATGTTTAAATAATTTTCACTTTAGATAACATAGACTATGGCATAGATTTTTCCCTCAAAATCATCCACTCCGACTCTTTCATTCAATTATTTTGTCAGTAAGTCTTAACTTAGATTAAGGAAATTGTACTCTTTTCCCTTCTAGAGCAATTAATACAGTTACAACGAATATTTTCTAGCAATTAGTATTCAATGACAAATAGACATTTTTGGTTATTAAAAGTAATTTCTTGGTTTTGTATATATTTTATAGTAATATAACCAAAAATTGCATTTGCTTTTTCAGTAATTATCATGATTTGTGTCTCAATTTGTTTTTTTAAGTATTTTTCAAGTTAGTATTAAATTGAGTAGGAATGAAATATATTTATACATAAAATCATTTCTGGCTGTTTCAATTTAAGTAAGTAGAGAAAAATGTGTAATTAATTAAAATTTCACTATAATTGTTGAGAATAATCGAATTCGAATGATTTCTATAATGATTATTCCATTGTAGGATTAAATCATTCGAATGCATGAAAGAATGAAATTGCAGTATGTTGATTACTCATTCTATACATATCCTATCGCCTGAGCATAGCACTCTTCTTTCTTATCATCATATAGCTCAGATGTTTAATTTAATGAAGGTCAGGGTCAGATACTGGGGCTGTTAAAGTCAATACGCAACACCCACACACAACATTCGAAGCTTATCATTCTATTGTTGCATTATATCATTCAGAACACTAAGCTCTTATCATTATCGTATAAAATGGAACATATTTTATTATATAACTTCATATGGCTTGTTGTGGTGGTAAGCAAAGTGAATGAATAATTGAATGATCTTGTAAACATTTCTATTATTTCAAATGGTTTTAATAATCAAATAATTCAAATGAATATTCATTCGATTTTTGCCAATACTGTACTGCACTACGTGTACACTGTAACTGCTTCGCACAGAGTGGTTGAAACAAGCCCTCATTTTGACTGAGGGCAATGTAGAGCAAGCGGAGGCCAAACTTGAGCTCAAGCGATTACACATGAAGAGCATTCAGAAAAAGTGACCTCAGATATCGTTAGGCATCGCTCTCTTGCAGGTCTCTGATAGGCATGATCATTAAAATAATAGTTGATCTTTTCAGCTTATCTTTGGGTTAGCTCAGACTCAATTATTAGCAAAAATACAAATTCAAAATATTCATAACAGAAATAGTAGCATTTATAACAATGACATTTTGGAAGTTCATGTCTTTTAACAATGTACACATGAATAAAACACTCTCATGTTAGAACCAAATAAAACATATATTTAAAAAATTTTATTACAAATATAAATACCGTGAAATCTCCCGAAAAATTCTTACTAATTTTTGTACCCACTAGATTAAAATAAAGACATTTTGGAATGCAGAAACTAAGCATTATTATCCACAGTATGAGTAAATATTAATTTGTCTTATTTATACATTTCTTTTTTAACCTCGCATTTTTCCATTTTCAGTCAATAGGAAGCTCATTAGTTATGTTACCCTTCACAAGCAGGCGCCTTATTGGCTTCCTGAATCATACTCTAAACCATGCCTGCTAGCAGTATGGAACAAGGATTTTCATGATTTTTAATGATTCATGCATAATGCAATTAACACTTTTTTTGTGAAATATGAAAATTTATAAATGAGTTAAATTACTTCTTTCATTAAAAGTTTTTTTCTCTCTCTTTTCAATGTAAAAAACTGTGTTACCTAGTTATTGCATTCACGTAAGGGTTTGATGATGTAGAAAAGCTGTTTAATTATGCAGATTTATTGCACTTTATTAAGTACTGGTACCATATTAAATACTATTAACCTCTTTTGTAAATAATTATGTGAACTTGCCCCAAATGGTTTAGGAACAATATACTAGCAATGAAATATTTTCATATTTTGGCAAAATTTTCTCCATATTGCGCCAGTTTCTAGTTACTGTTCGATTGTTATCATGTACAGCTGTCAAAAGAAAAAGTGGCCGCTCTCCTGAAACTAAGTGCCCTTCGGGTATCTTCGCTACAATTCGGAGACAGGCGATGTTACATGTTGTTGGACCACGTTGCCTGATATCTACAGTTATAATTGAAGTATTCTGTGTGTTATCGATAGCATAATGGTAGTGTTCAGGCCTCTTATTCATGAGGTCCTGTGTTCGACTACAACCACGTGCTTTTTATGTTCTTTTTTGTTCTGTTTTTGAGAGAGACAAACTATACATAATGGCTCCTTTCTCTTTTACGATTATTTTTGTAATTAACATCAGGTTCATTAATATATTATGCCATGACTTTATCATTATGATATTGTGGCTGCAAATGGAAAGAAAAAAGATTTTATTCTCAATAAAAATATCTTTCGTGGCATAAACAAAACAAATTTACTGGCGTCAGCCTTAAAACATTCAAACAATTAAGCGTTCAAAAAACAAAACAAGAAGCCACAATTCAATATTTAGTCTATCTTCCTCTCATCTCGATCATCTTGCAGTCGAGTGGGCATGGAATTGACTAGTCTTTGCAAATAGCGACTGTTTTTAGACATGATATTCCAGGCATTCTGAACATACATACATAAGTGTTCTGTCCATGGGCAGGTCTTTCATTGCAAACCCAGCAATCTCCAATCTTTCCTATTTTCTGCCTTCCTCTTAGTCTCCGCATATGATCCACATATCCTAATGTCGTCAATTATTCTTTTCAACCAGAGACCCAACCAGTTACTTTTTATCTTTCTAATCAGTTTCAGCATCATTCTTTCTTCACTCACTTTTTCAAACACAATTTTATTTCTTATTCTATCTGTCCACTTCACACGCACCGTTCTTCTCCACATCCACATTTCAAATGCTTCAATTCGTTTCTCTTCATTTCGTCGTAATGTCCATGTTCCTTCCCCATACAATGCCACACTCCACACAAAGCACTTCACTAGTGTCTTCCTTAGTTCTTTTTCCAGAGGTCCGCAGAAGATGCTTCTTCTTCTATTTAAAGCTTCCTTTGTTCATGTTTGCAGTTTTTCTTGGGAAGGATAGGCCTAAATGTGGTAACATCCCGTTGCTTTCCGCACACCACTATCTCTTTCGCATCTTATTAAATTCCAGGGGGTCCAAGCATGGAGATGAGGAGAGTGGATTTGACTAATTGGGCCCTCCGGACTTCACCGAAAGTCACGGCAAGGGTTAAATATTAATTCTATCAGGATGTTTGACCCTATCAGAGATCGGGAAATCTCAATTAGCATTTGCCCCCGGCATCCTGGACTAGCTTCTACGAATCATCAGAAAATCTTAGAGTGTGATTGGGCCAATTTTTCCGAAAATGTTTCCACACTTTTGCCCTCGTAGCTCAGCGGACGAACGTCGGAATTTAGATGTCAGCGTCTCAGGTTCAATTCCTCGTTACTCCTTTTCATTTTATTGTAGTTCAAGATAGTATAATGTAATAATACAAAAAGAAAAACTAATAGCAGTATTATGCAACTGGATTTTTCCAAACGTAATATTAAATTTATGTTATTTATATCGCTAAAGAACGATTACAATAAAAATAACTTGAATATTATTTATACAGTATCACTAAAGAACGATAACACAATATAAATGATAAATATCGATTTGTTTAATTAATATAAGATATTATATAATACGTATTTAATTATCTAAATAAAATAACCTATTTTACAAAGAAAGATGTTTATTTGTGTTATAATAATTACCTACATAAAATACAGATTATTTATATTGCGAAAGAACAATAACAATATAAATAACTTGAATATTATTTTATAATGCTAATGAAGGAAAACAATATAAATGATAACTTGAATATTATTTATATCGCTAAAGAACGATAACAATATAAAAAACGTGAATATTATTCATATAGGAATTTCACAGATTTATTACAGATGTATTTAAGAAATTGTAGAAGAATAGTAATTAGTAACAGTGTCCTATTTATTCTTCTTGGAGCCAAATTTGTAACTTTTAAAAGTGTGGTTACTATGTTGAAGTGTATGTGTTGCAACGGATGCTTGATTTGTTATGTATGTGAGTCAGTTATGGGATGCTTGATGTCGTCGCAATGTCGTAATTATAGTTTGATTGTGTTTGTGTGACTATTGTGTATTAATTTATGATGTATGGTACGGAAATCTGCATATTTGTGTTATAGAAGTGTTACGTGTGTGTTGTTAATGTTTTTGTATGTTTCAAATTGATAATTGATATTTGTTTTGCAATCGCAATGCCTAATTTACGGATTGTTTATGTTTTGTTTACATCGCGTAAGCTAATTTAATTTTCTTTTCCTTTCCTCTTTATGCTTATCTTTTTTTGTGTATAAAACTAGAGCCCTAACATACATATGTAAAATAGGGCTAACCCCCATTGGAGATACTATAGCTACAATAGTAATAATTATTATTCATATCATTATAAAACGATAACAGAATACAAATGATGACTTGAATTTTATTCATATCTCTAAAGAACGATAACAAAATATAAATTACGTGATATCCATCAAGAATGATAACTGGATATAAATGATAATTTGAATATCATTTACATCGCTAAAGAACGATTAAAAAATAAAATGAAAACTTGAAGAAGGCGCGAACCCAGAACCTTTGAATCATTAAACAAGCACTCTACCGCTGGTCTGCGAGGAGCAGATATGGAACACTTTCATAGTTCCGGAACTGCTTGTACAAGCACATGCATTGTGTAACATCGCTGCGACCCGAAGTGGACTTTGAAAATATTCGCTGTTCACGAGTGTGGCCACTTTTTTTTTTTTGACAGCTGTACAGTCTCAATCTTGATGTAAGAGCACTGGTTTTCGTGATTAATGCCTTTGCATGCATATAACATTTCGAACACCATACTAACTTCTTCAATATGCAAAACAATATGACAAGAAACACAGGACCACAATCTCTGCCTCAAACTCAAGATTACAGCTGTTGAAAGATTCTGGATTATTGTAACATCCACGCAACTGTGTTCCTATCTTGTGAATTTCTTTTGAAATGGCTCGTTTTTTAATTCTATCAATTCAAACATTTTATAGTAATATACTAATAACTTAATAATACATTTGGAAACAAATGAATAGATTTTAAACCCTTCAACTTATTATCCATGTCTTTTGAACACAGTGAATATGAGATAACTTACCTCTCAATTTTCTTTGAAATTCTTCATCATTATTTTGAAACTGAACAGAATTTTGTTTCAAATGTTTAGCATTATTAGGTTTCTTGGTTTCATCCAACTTTTCTTTGATAATCGCATCTTCCTGCACCTTCTTTCCAGCTATATTATTATTATCGAGTTGATCTGAAAAATAGAAATACGATCATAATTTATTTGAAACATCTAATTCTTAAAAAAAAAAAAACTCCCTGTATAAAATCACAAGGAGAACAGCTTTCACAGCTATTGTGGTGTTGACAACATGCATCAGCAGCACTAAAGTAAGTATCAAACCTCATACAACCAACCTTAGTCCTAAGACAAAGCAGACTTCATCCCAAGAAACAATTTGTCCCACCACAATTCATTCCAAGATACTTCATTTCACCGCAATTAATTGTGATTTTAAGGAAAGTTCAATATCGTTAATTGTAGGAAAAAGTCAGAAATTACTTGGAAATAATTTGAAAACATCTCACAATTTTTCGCTGTTGTCCACCAACAGTCATGAATTTAGAACAAGATCAAATTATTTGGAAATAATTTGACATCATCTGGCAAAAAATTTAGTTATTGCTTAACAATCATGAATTTATGAGACCTAATTATTTGGAAATATATATATTTTTTTGCCATAGCTTACCAACAGTCGTGAATTTACAACAAGATCAAATTATTCGTAAATAATTTGAAATCATACTTACTTATTGGCTTTTAAGGAATCCGGAGGTTCATTGCCGCTCTCACATAAGCCCGCCATTGGTCCCTATCCTGAGCAAGATTAATCCATTCTCTATCATCATATCCCACCTCCCTCAAATCCATTTTAATAGTATCCTCCCATCTATGTTTTGGCCTCCCTAAAGGTCTTTTTGCCTCCGGCCTCACAACTAACACTCTATATGCATTTCTGTATTCGCCCATACATGCTACATGCCCTGCCCAGCTCAAACGTCTGGATTTAATGTTCCTAATTATGTCAGGTGAAGAATAATGAGTGAGAATCCAAGTTTCACAACCATAAAGAACCGGTAATATAACTGTTTTATAAATTCTAACTTTCAGATTTTTTGACAGCAGACTGGATGATAAAAGCTTCTCAACCGAATAATTTGAAATCATCCAACAACAATATTTCATCGTTGCTTAACAAAGTTGTGAATTTAAAACAAGAGTGAATTAGTTGGAAGTAATTTGAGAACACCTCACAACTTTTTTAACCATCCAACAATTTTTTTTATGTTTATTAACAACACTTATGAATTTGGAACACGATCAAATTATTGGAAATGTGAATTTAGAACAAGATCAAATTATTTTTAAATAATTTGAAATCACTCCACAACAATTTTTTCGCCATTGCTTAACAACAGTGAATACAGAAGAAGACCAAAATTGTTTGTAAAAACAAGGTAGAAGAAGGAAGTAGAAATTTTGGTAACATTATAGAGCGCCCACATCTCACGACATCTGAGAAAGAAAACTCCAAATTAGTTTGCAAAGGATACCTGTATACAAAGCATAAAGAAGTCTACTATTATCAATTATTAATGTTGGATTTTACGCAATGCGATACATAGCATATTTAGGGTATATGCCCTTAAAGTGATATAAAATGTTTCTCCAAAAACTGGAATTTATTTGGTACAAACCTAGGACGAATTCTGAATAGAACGAATTTACCAGGACAAATTTTGTAACAATACGAATTCACGCTGTAACAAATTGGTACAAATTGTCCAAGACAAACTGTTGTACATTCTATATAAATATTATACTTCAAATAAGGATAATTAAAATTAAAATATTGAAGACACAAAAACAATAGTACACCATGGGGCTCTCTTTGGGTACATGTGATGGAGTGATGGCATTAGTGGTAGACGTGTTATGTAGGGTGTGTCACAACTATGACTTTTTGCGGTCTTTAACTAGATTTGTTAAAACAAAGTAAAAAATGACAAATTTGAACTATGTACATAAGTTAAAATTGTTGTCAAACTACAATTTCGCACACAGATACGTTACCAACAAGTTGTACTGAGTTTATACAAAAACTTTTACGAGTATATATGGCTTGGGGCAACACAGTGATAAGTCACACTCAAATTTTAAGGAAAACAACTCTAAGGATTATTTGAGAGTTGTTTTCCTGTAAATTTGAGTGTGGCTTATCACTATGTTGCCCCAAGCCCTTCATATACAGAGGAAAGTATGAAGAAAAACATATGAAAACACAGTTAGTTATTCATACCTTTAACATGATTCGAAGAAACGGTCTTCACTGTCACTTTAATGTGATTCGAAGAAACAGTCTTCACTGTCACTGATTTGTTTTTGTCTTTGTCATTCTGTACGCTTTCATTAGTAGCAGTTTCTGGCTCTGGATCTTTCGTATTAATAAATTCTGGAACAATGACAGGAAAAGTATAATGGCCAAATTTTCAAATATTTACACAATAACAAAACTTACTAAAAACACGTGGAAGATATGCATTCCTTTATGAACTCTGAACTTCACTTAATTGCCTAATTAATGATCTTGTGTAGTATATTCTTTGACTAAGGTAAAGCTTATCTGTAAATCTCAGCCCATACATCGAGTTCCATGATAAGATAAATTCATATGTGATGAGTTCTAACAACACAACTTACCTGAAAAAGCTATTTTTTGAAGAATGTTTCTGTATTTCGAACTAACAAATATTTTGAAGAATTCCTTCCAGACTTGTGATTCTTCATTGCCATACCAGTAAGGAAACGACTGACTTACAGTCGACAAATGCACATAGTTCTTCAGTTTCAGCAGATCTGACCATATGGAGCGCAATTCCTTTTTTATCTCCTGTCTTGCTTCAGGCCATGCTACAGAAATGGCCTTCGTACCATTTAACTCCAGTTTCCGAAGTGTTATGTTCACATTAATCTAAAATAATTGAAACATTAATCTTTATTATGTAACAGCTAACTGACATTGCTATTACAGGCATTCCTTACAAACATGTAGCAAAGATATGAACAGGAAATACACTTCTGCAAACTTTGAAACTGAAAACAATGAAATATTAAGTCTACAGTACATTGGACAAGAAAAGCTTATTCATTCAAATGAAACAAATAAATGGACCTGTTTGTTTTAACAAGTGACCTAAGACACAGCTAATTAAATCTCATTGCTCTGTAACAATAACATTAAAACCAATTATATAACCAACAGCTCTGCAATTCTGCATCACAGGAACTGGGGGAGAAGGTGATGTTATGTGGCTGCCAAAGACAAAAATAGGAATACCAAAAAGAAGTGTACTGAATTTATCATTAACATGTCTTTGCATTTAGTAAGTCTGCTACAATCAGTATGTAATTTAAAAAATGCTAAGCAGTAGCATCACCACTGTAAAACAAATAGTTAAATATTAAATAATGAAGAGACAGATTTCAACAAATGTATACATTTTGTCCTTCACTGATTATATGTATGGAAAATGCTGGAAAGACTATGAATATCAGAACACGTAATCATAACATTCATAAGAAAACTTTATATGGATCAGAAAGGTATGTATATGAACACAAGAAGTGGACAAAAGAGTCATTTAGAAACAGTGAAAAGCAAAATAAAGGATGCAGCCTATATTCTGGATCACTCAACTTGTGCAATAAAAGAATCAAGATTCAACAACTCAAGATATACCAAAAGCAAAACATTACTTGCAGAAAATAAGGTATCACATATAGTTTGTTAGTACTTTGTAGTTTGAGTAGAATAAAATTAATGTTTATGACACTAATATTTTATCGTAACTGTATGCCTTCATTATGATATTATAAACTGTTAGTATCCTGTACTTTAGTTGAGTTACTTTACAGGGAGTTATACCTGAGACTTCGATTTGCATAATACACGCCACTGTTCGTTAACAGAAAACCACAATTTAAGTCACACAGAGTCTGTGTGCACTCAATGTTGGTTGCTTGATGATTGTCAGCCCATTCTGAGGTCTGTGAATATAGAGGGAAAAATTGGGTCGGTGTCTGGTAGAGTTCCTGGGTAGATGTTGGTAGAGCATTGGTACGTTTAACCAAAGGTCCCAGATTCGATACCTGGCCCCGTAACAATTTTTCCCTTGAAATTATTCAAATCAAGTTATACCTGAAAGTTCGATTTGCATAAATCACGTCACTGTTCATTAACAGAAAACCACAATTCAAATCACACAGAGTTTGTGTGCACTCAATGTTGGTTGCTTGACAGTTGTCAGCCCACTTTGAGGTCTGTAGATATCATCATCATCATCATCATCATCATCATCATCATCATCCATAGTGCTACAGCCCGGATCAGGCCTCGGCTTCCTTAAGAATTCTTCTCCATCGGTCTCAATCTTTAGCCACCGTCCACCAGTTCTTCACTCCAAGCCTCTTAATGTCGTCCACAACACAGTCCATCCATCGTAGCTTTGGCCTTCCAACTCTTCTTCCTCCAGCAATCCCATATTCCATAACCATCCTAGGTATTTCACATTCATCCATTCTCTTAACATGCCCTGCCTATCTCAGACGAGCAATCTTAATGGATGTTATTATATCGGGAGACTCATAAAACTGGTATAATTCGTTATTATATCTTATTCTCCAAGTTTCACCATCCCTTACAGGTCCAAAAATCCTTCGCAATATCTTCCTTTCAAATGCGGCCAATCTAAATTTATCCCTTTCACTAAGAGGCCATGTCTCTGATGTAGATATAGAGGGAAAAATTGGGTTGGTGTCTGGTAGAGTTCCTGTGTAGCTCAGTTAGCAGAGCATTGGTACGTTTAACCAAAGGTCCCGGGTTCGATACCCAGCCCCAGAACAATTTTTACCTCGAAATTATTCATACATATGCTTTATTTTGGGACTAATAATATGATTGCTCATATTGCCAATGTGTCCATGACTGAGCTGAGCCATATCTTTGGGTGGAGAATTATCAGTAGGGGGTTATGGCCGACTCGTCCCCCAGATCTAACATCGTTAGATTTTTATGTATGGGGAACACTAAAAAACAGAGTATATGCAAATAATTCTCGCACAATTGAACAACTGAAGGATAACATTCGTGACACAATTAGACAAATCAGTGCAATGGAGCTCATGAATGTGTATGATGGTTTTTTATGGTGATGTGAACTCTATTTAGTGCAAAATGGTCAACACTTTCAGCAGCTACTGTCATGAGGGTGAGTACAAAATTCTGTAATTAATATAACATATAATAATTAATGTTAACTACAACATATTATGGTTACTAAGTATGCATGTAAGTTGTAATTTGGTGAAGTGCAGTGAGTTTAAGGGCCCGGTTGCGGGCAGTCGCTAAAGCACCATGCTGCCCAGCAGCCAAAGAATAAACCGGTACTTATCATTGGAATGCTCTGTAGTTTGCCCAATACAGCACTTTCGTATCATAAGACGAATTTCAAAGCGAGGAGTAAATCTCAATTGAGGATCAGAAAGGAAGAAAGATAGGAGGTTAAAAAGACAAAGAATAAAAACAAGACATGCAACATTACCATCCCGAATGTTAGAAGTATGAACATTGAAAGACTAGAAGTAATCAAGAGAGAAATAGTAGCAACATGAGCACCCATCAGTAATCATAAATTGGTTGTGTTATACAATAATATATCCAAAAATACATGAAACCGTAAAGTTCAATCAAGTACTAAAGTATACAACAGAAGTAAAAAAAATAGTCTTCAATCTAATGTACTTACAAGAGATTGTTCAATTTTCTCTGTTATATCCGGAGAAGGATGTTTGGGGTTCTGTTTAAGTAAAGTATGGTAGCACATGAGAAAAAGTTGAGTGAAGGTGCTCAGAATTTGTTCTGCATGCCTAATACTGCCAAACCTACAGCTCACTTCTGGGTCAGAACAGAATGGCTCCACTACCCACACTGAAAAATAAAATATTTCATTACTTTAAAATTAAAGCTGTCCGAAGCAATATGCAGACTATTAAACTGTTTGATTGTTGTGATTTTGTTTGTGTAATGTTTTACTGAAATTACGCTGTTCAAGAAGCAGTAAAAAGAACATAAATGAGGTACTGAAAAGTGAGTAAGTACTATGAGTTGGTGGTATAGTAACAATGGTAGTTTATTTAACAATGCTTTCAACTGCAGTGGTTATTCAGCATCAAAACTGAATATGAGCGACAAAAGACTAACAACTTTTGCTCGGATCCCTCTATTATTGGATAAGGAGGGAGACAGTTATAATGAGGTAATTGTGTATGAGACAGATGAATAGCAAGTAATATCAGAAGCAAACACCATTTGAGTTAGGGGGCCTGAGAGACGTGGGGAGGGGGGGCAGCCCAATTTTTAGATTTTTTTTTTTTTCAGAGAGAGGAAGAAGGTCTTAGCACTGCATTTAAATTATAGAATTTCAACATTCAACATTAAAATATTGGCGAGGGGGAGGGCCCTGACAAATATTTGTCGGCTAGGCCTACAATACCTATGCCTTCATAATGAAAAAATGCTTTTTATATTGTTGCAAGTCATCAAGAAGTTTTCACATTTTATTTATTTTGTCTGTTTTAACTCTGTACCTGGTTATTTAAAGTTTAATGTGGTTTTCTTTTAATTTTAAAATGAAACTTTATTTTAAAAAAAAAAATCACATAAATACCGTATCTTAAAATTCTCATTGAATTACGATTTTCGTACTCAATAATTGATACGAGATATTAAATAAACAATACGGTATTAAATTTACAACAAACCACAAAAATTTTTCCAACCGAAAAAAGGGCATTGTTACAATAATCAGTTTAAACTATAAGCAATTTAGTTCAGTCTGATGCTGGCCAGACCTCTAGTCTTTGTAGGAATATTCAGCATGTCGACAGTAAAGAAGTTACATTTTTTTAACATTAAAAACCATCGAATATGTTCTATATGCGAAAAAACCACTGAGTTTAACCAAATTATTATACAGAAATTTAAAATTTTCATTGACAGTAAAATAGATCCCTAGTAATGATTAATTATGTATTAGTATCTATTTTATATATGTTCCAATCACTTTAATCGAAGTATAAAGGCTACTTTACATTTGCTCGGGAATGGCAACTAGAACGAGAATGGAAAGCCAGAAACAAGAATGGGAATACTAATATTCACAAGTGAATGGAAAGACAAAGCATCTGCATCATTCTATTGTTTCAAGATGGATGACGAATTAGTCACATATTTTGGACTTATTTTGATATGTTTTAGTTGCTGAGAACACTAAAAGAAGGTAAATATTACTCACTATAATAAATGTCTTTATATGACAAGGATATACAGTATATACAAATTTATAAAATAAAACCATCTGCCCTTCAAAAAGGGTGACCACAAGGATCCAGAAAAAAAATACATATATAAAACTTTACAATGAAACAATGAAAATACATACAATAAATTTCAAAAGAAAATTAAAGTGAAGGTGAAATCATATTACTTGAAATATGAGATGAAGTTGCAAAATTTGAATTGAGTCCTTTAGAATTTCTCTAAGGATTTTCTCAACATTGTGAAATGTGAATCCCTTTGATTTTAAAAGGTTATAGGTGAATTTGGAGACGGTACCACGAACTTCAAAAAAAAGTCCGTGTACTGACCAACGATTAGCCATGATGTTATACTGCTTACTAAAGTAAGGAATGCAAGGTTCATAGATCAGTCTCTTTTCAACATCAGTCAGCTTTGGCTGTTGTGCATTTCTTTCAAACCTGATAGTCGGGTCTAGTAGTATCAACATATAAAATGAAATGAAAGAAAATGTAGTATTTTCCACAAAATCAGAAGAAAAATGTTTAAATATTGTCAACTTACCATCACTATTCAGCATCTCTCCGATTGTTGACCTAGCGTTTGCTTTCATTCTTTCATTTTTGTAACGAACATATTTATTATCATACAAGAGTTCTTTCTCTTGCACATAAACAATTAAAAATTCTTCAAACTTCATAGCTGCCATGATAATTTCGATGAACAATCAACAGTCGAAATTGAACAAGTGACTGATTTGACATGCACAGAAGAATCCCGAGAATGGAAATGTTAAAACTTCGTGAAATTTTGTTTCTCATTTCAGGGCTTACCATACCCAGAAAGCAACTGTCATAAAATAGAGCTTCCAAGATTGTTATTGTGTCCATTCTTGTTCTAGTTGTCGTTCCCGGGCAATTGTGAAGCCGCCTTAAAGATCATTTTGTATTGTGAAAAATATTCTCTGTGACAGACAACTATGAATGTGAGGCACTTAAAACTAGCAGCTTAAATATCTCCTGTATTATCAAATTAACACTTCCTACCATTGTAGGCTGCCTACAACGACGAAGTATAAAAATAACAAGGAATATAATTTCATATACATGCAAGTATTCTGACAAATTTTGATAACAATGAAAAGTAATAATACAAATCATTTATCTTCAAAATCTGAAATTAAAACTTACTGTTTTCGCAAGGTTTAATTTAAGGACATGTAAGAGCTCACAAATCTAGCCTACAGAAAATGAATATTAATCAGAGAGAGAGAGAGAGAGAGAGAGAGAGAGAGAGAAAGGATTTTCAGCACAAAGTTTCATTTTTACAACAGAACTATAGCCATAAGTGTAGAAGAAATTAAACGAAACAAAACTAGAATAATAATGCAGCAATTTAATGCAAATAATTAACAAAATATTGTTATTAAATGTTTATCCTCCATGTGAAATGCCTGTATGATACAAGAAAAACAATAACAGGAAGTGGTGATGTTATTTTGTTTACTGCAATAACAATAACAATAGAAAGTGATGAATCCAGTCCATAAGGAAATAGTAAGTTGTAGTATAAGATTGTAAAATTAGATTTTATGCACGAGTGGAAAGTTTAGTTTAATAATTTCCAGGAGCACATAAAATCTGTTTACTCTCATGTGCTATACAATATTTTATCCATTACTGGTATCTAAATTCAATTTTAAATTGTAATGTGTTTGTGAAGAAGTTATAAATGAATAATGTATGGATCTTATTGTTGCTAATGTGTTGGTTGTCATGAGGAGAGAGAGATTTACAAATTTTTAATTCACTGCTGTGAATAAAGCCATTGTTTAGGTTGCTAAGGACAATGAAATGAAGACCAGTTTAGATACCAGTCATGAATAATAATATTCTTACTCTCTAACTTTAAAGCAAGTTTAATCTGATAGACTATAAAATTCAGTAAATATATGGTAAATGAGATTACTTCCGTGTGAATACCTTACATTAAAACTAGGCTGTTACCAGGACAAGTCAAACAAGTTCATCCACAGATTTGCTGAGAAAGCAAATTATTTCACTCAGCTATGTGATCAGTTGGAGTTCCATATGGCATTGCAAATTTATCAGACTGTAAAAGCATCAATTTCTTCCTTAACTCAATTTTAAATTAGAGGAAAGTGATAGAAAATGCTAATGTTCAATAATTTATCTAAGTAAACTATTTTAACACTACATATTACTTTGAAGGAATTTTGAAGAAGATTCTTCAAATTACCAACTTGAAAATAGTTTGTCAAGACAAGACTTATTTCAAACTACGACCAGACACAAGCATCCACAGCTTATAACGCTCAGTAACAATTCCTTTAATGTTCTGTGTAAGTGCACATGTGCAAGAGAGAGAGAGTCTGCATGTGTGTAAGCACATTTTATGACTACAAGGACATTTGTTCTTGATTTCTTATACTAGTAAACAGAATGCACTGAAGTCATCCCAAATAAATGATACACTAAGTGGACAAAGTAAGACAGAATGAGGTCAAATTCGATTACAGGAAACTTCTACTGAAAAGGCTGAATTTACTACTATAGACAGGGAAGTGAATATTAGCCTTAATAGCCTTCAAGGGTACATCATTTTCTCCTGTCATCACCAATTATTATTTTTCCTTTATGACAGAATTATTATTATTATTATTACTATTATTGCTGTTATTTCTATTACTGGCTAATCGTTGTTGGTTAGTAAGTTAATATTAATAATATTGTGACAGCGACGTGAGATTCGAACTCACGACCAGCGTCCCGCAAGAGAGCAGATCGCGCGTCAGCCGACACGGCTCCACGGAGCACTGTGGGATGGCACGCGGCGGAGAGAAGAGAGGGGAAAGGGCCTACGCGCGAGGGGAGGCTGCGGCCGCAGCTGCTGCTTACGGAGTGAAGGGGGAACAGACCTTCCCAACTCTTCCAGAAGCCCGTCGAAGTGGAAAAATCGCGAATTCGAAGTTTCTCGGTTACGTTGCTGTGTTTATAAATTACGGACGCGAAGGAGTGTGTGTGTCATTCATGATTAGTTCAGTCAGTAAGCCAGTGAACAGAGCAAGCCAGTCTTGTGTACCGGAGTTCGACTCGAGTGTGCGTCCGCAATTGTGTCAGCATCCAAAGGCCTGAGTTCGAGTGCAGTGGACCGCAGTTGGAGGGACCTGAGTTCGAGTGCAGTGGACCGCAGTTGGAGGGACCTGAGTTCGAGTACAGTGGACTGTCTCTGAAGGTCTGTGGTTCGAGATACTGTGAACTCGAGTGACTGAGCTAGAAGAACTGTGAACTGAGAACTGATAGTTCTGATTTGTAAATAGTGCTTTGTAAATATTAGTTAAGATTAACAGTTCATTGTTGTTCGTAATGATCCAAGTAAATTGTCATTGCCGTCAGTGGAGTGCTATAACGAATACTGTGTTGAGTGAAAATCCTATTGTTGACGAGAGCGTTTAAGGTGAATTGTAGAAAGGAATTATTGTTGGAAGAATAAAATTCCTATTGTTGAGTTGAAAAAAAATTCACACTGGTGTCAGAATCGGGACATTATCGACAATGGAGAACCTACAGCAGATCCTGCAAGCCATCGCAGAAATGAAAGCAGACATGAACAAACACATCAGTGAGTTGAAGAATGGCATAAATGAAGTGAAAACGGAGATGAAAAGTGACATAAGTGAAGTGAAAGGCGACATAAGCGGAGTGAAAGGCGACATATGCGGAGTGAAAGGCGACATAAGCGGAGTGAAAGGCGACATAAGCGGAGTGAAAAATGACGTCACTACGCAAATTGAAAGCGTTTCAGCCCACGTAGATGGAATTGTCGCCATCGTGAAAGACGAACTCAAAGCCGATCTTGACAACCTAAACAAGAATTTTACAACTATAAACGAGACAGTAACCGAATTGAGACAGGAGGTAGACCATTTCGACGGCAAAATCCGCGATCTCGAGCGTCGTTAAGAGCAGACGAGCGAGTTGCTGGACAAGACGAGTGAGGTGATGGACAAACACGCCGAGGAAAATAAGCACATACTCACGTTGATGGACCGACATGCTGAAGAAAACAAGCACATCCTCGCGTTGGTGGATCGCCAGGCTAGAGAACAGAAACAGATAGTTGCCGAGGAGGTTCGACGGGCCATGAAAGAAGCGGCCACAGAGTTGAGGACTCCATATAGTGGCCCTGCGGAACCATCGCCTTCAGCCAGACATCACAACGTCAAGACGCCGAAGTTCGACGGTACGACGTCTTGGGCGATATTCCGTCGCCAGTTCGAGGCCATTGCAGAGCACAATGGGTGGACGCTAGCAGAGAAAACCACTCAGCTGCTGGCCGCGTTTCAGGGACAGGCGTCGGAGATTCTTCACAGCGTTCCAGAAGATGGGACAGCTGCCGAGATAATGTCGGCCTTGGAGGGACGTTATGGTGACCATCAACTTGCTGCAGCATTTAAGACCCAACTAAAAACTAGGGTCCAACAGTCAGGCGAGTCCCTGCAAGAATTTGCAATGGCGGTGGAACAACTGGCCCATAAGGTCCTCAGGGGCCTACCTAATGATTTCATTGCTGGAGAGGCGGCCTACACCTTCGGCAGCGGGGTTTGAGACCCCGAAATCAGACAACAGCTACTCCTGGCAGAGCATCGTACCATCAACGCAGCTCTGGCGGCGGCCCTCAGGATGGAGGCAGCAAAGTTGACGGCAAACGTCTCGACGTCGCACCGGATTAGGAGCGTCGCGGCGGCCGACGTCGAGGAGCGTCAACCGAAGTCACCCGAGCGCCGAAGACGAGGAGTGCCTACCTGCTGGTCTTGCGGCGAACCTGGGCACCAGAGGAGGGACTGTGAACGATCTGGTCACAAACAGGAAAACTAAGAGGGGCCGATGCGATGAGGGGCACGTCGGCGCCGTCATCACCATCCCCTCGGCTGATCTTGAAGACGGTTAACAGAAGATACAGAAGATGCGACGATGGGCTGATTGCTGACGGATGGATAAGAGGCCGCCCATGCAGAGTATTGGTAGACACCGGGGCATCGCTCACCATCGCCAGACCGGAAGTCATGCGTGGCCTACCTGGGAGGACGCCGCTGCGCCGGTATGAGCTACGTACTGCCTCAGGCGAGAGCCTGCCCATCCAGAAAGAGGTTTTCCTGGATTTGACCTTGGGAAAGAGGAGACTGGAGATGTGGGTGTTCGTCGCCAACATCACTGAAGACGTCATCCTGGGACTCGACGCCATGCGGATCTTCGATGCAACGGTGGACGTCCGGCGCCGTATCCTCCGTTTTGGTCGGGATGAAGTGTTCCTGAGGGACGTCGAAGACCAACCCATGGCCAGCAGACTCACCTTGGAGAATCATATGACAATCCCAGCAGGCTGCGAGATGGTGGTGACGGCAAGACTGGATGGACAACCTAAGAGACACCTGCTCCTCGATTCGCAAACAACTCTGATAGATGGGGTTTATGTGGCCAGATCCCTACTCCCGAATCAGAAGGTGGTACTGGTGAGGGTCCTGAATGTCACCAATCGGGACAAGGAGGTGCCTAGTGGAACTGTACTAGGTAACGTCGAGCCGGTGGCGTCTGTGACGTCGCTGGCAGAAAACGAGGAGTGTTACCGACCACGTCCAGATCTAGACCCATCACTGAAAGAGCTGGCTCGAGAATTGCCGGCGAATTTAAGCAAAAGAGAAAGAAGACAAGTCCACGATCTACTGACAGAATTTCAGGACGTGTTCAGTCTGTCTGAAAATGACTACGGGAGAACGGAGAAAGTTCAGCACCGCATCGACACCGGAAATGCTCGCCCAATCAGACAACCTCCTCGACGCGTCCCTCTAGCTAAACAGAGGGAGATTGACAGCCAACTGGAGGGCATGAAAGCAAGAGGGGTCATCGAGGAATCCGACAGCACTTGGTCATCACCTGTAGTGCTGGTGAAGAAATAGAATGGGGACCTGCGCTTCTGCGTGGACTACAGAAGACTGAATGACGTCACCAAGAAGGACTGCTTTCCCCTTCCACGAATTGACGATACCTTGGACACCCTGGCCGGAGCAGAGTGGTTCTCGACGTTGGATCTCAAGTCAGGATACTGGCAGATGGCGCTACATCAGGAGGACAAGGAGAAAACGGCATTCTCTACAGGCCAGGGACTATGGCAGTTCACCGTTATGCCGTTCGGCCTCTGCAACGCTCCAGCTACATTCCAGAGACTAATGGAGTCCGTAATGAGAGGCCTGACATACGACACCTGTTTGCTGTACCTTGATGACGTCATTGTGGTGGGCAAGACTTTCGGCGAACAGCTGTTGAACCTGAGGAAAGTGTTCGAGAGACGCGACAAGCCAGACTGAAGTTGAACCCGAAGAAATGTCATCCATTCCAGAAGAAAGTCAGCTACCTGGGGCACGTAGTAGGGACCAACGGAGTGGCCACGGACCCGGAGAAGCTACAAGCCATCAGAAGATGGCCGAGACCGAGGGACAAGCAGGAGTTGCGCCGCTTTCTCGGCCTCTGCACTTATTACAGAAGGTTCGTAGCTAGGTACGCCAACATTGCTAAGCCTCTAACCCAGCTGACCGAGGAGAAACGACAATTCCAGTGGACGGACGAGGCGGAGTCATCCTTCCAGTCACTGAAAGAGGCGCTCTGCACTGCTCCTGTACTGGGATATCCCATCCCTGGAAGAAAGTTTACACTCGACACGGACGCTAGCAACGTAGGCATCGGTGGAGTACTCTCTCAGGAACAGGACGGGCAAGAGAGGGTGATTGCCTACTTCAGCCGAACACTATCCAAGGCTGAGAGAAACTACTGTGTGATGCGTAGAGAACTTCTTGCCATTGTGGAAGCCCTGAAGCACTTCCACAAATATTTGTATGGCCAGGAATTCCATCTGAGGACAGACCATTCTGCACTCACCTGGCTATTGGGCTTCAAGAATCTGGAGGGGCAGACCGCCCGTTGGGTTCAACGTCTGCAGGAGTACAACTTCACCTCTGAACACCGACAAGGGAAGAAACATTTCAACGCTGATGCCCTATCACGACGTCCATGCCCGGATGGCTGCAAACACTGCCTGAAAGTAGAAGAGCGGGATGGCGCCCACGCAGTCCGAGCAATTGCCGCCCAGCCGAGCCCAGGATGGGATAACGCCGCCATAAGGAGGGAGCAGCTGGAGGACCCAAACATTGGACAGCTACTGCGTGATGTGGAGTCCAGCCAGAGATCAGTATGGGCCGATATCGCCAACCGTAGCACCACTTACAAGAGCTACTGGGCCCAGTGGGAATCCTTCACTGTCAAGGACGGTATCCTGAAGAGGATTTGGGAGTCGGCCGATGGAAGGGCCCGCATAGAACAACTTGTCCTGCCCAGGAGCAAGGTGAAGGAAGTGCTGGAGGAGACTCATGCTGGAGTGACTGGAGGCCACTTGGGAGCCAACAAGACACTGGACAAGTTAAGGCAGAGGTTCTACTGGTTTCATCAGAGAGCCAACACGGAACAATGGTGCCGAAGATGCGACACCTGTGCAGCCAGTCGCGGACCAAGGACACGCAGCAGGGGAGCCATGCAGCAGTACGTGGGAGCTCCTTTTGAGAGGATCGCCATCGACGTTGCTGGACCGTTCCCGGTCACGGATCTCGGGAACCGCTACCTGCTAGTCGCCATGGATTACTTCACAAAATGGCCAGAGGTGTACGCAATTCCCAACCAAGAGGCTTCGACGGTGGCCGACGCGCTGCTTGACAACTTTATCTGCCAATTCGGGGTGCCCCGGGAATTGCATAGCGATCAGGGGCGCAACTTCGAATCCAACCTGATGGGAGAATTGCTCGAGCGTCTGGGGGTGCATAAAACCAGGACCACTCCCCTCCACCCACAGTCCGACGGCATGGTGGAACGATACATCAAAACCGTGGAGGAGCACCTGCGGAAGGTGGTGTCCAACCATCAGCGAGACTGGGATGCCAGAGTCCCACTGTTCCTCTTGGCCTTTAGAGCTTCGGTCCACGATACAACAGGGATGACACCGGCAAACATGGTCTTCGGGAGAGAGCTGCGCCTGCCCTGTGATCTGCTGTTTGACACGCCACCCAGCGCCGACCAGCCAGCAACTGACTTTGTGGCAGAACTCACCGAGAAGTTGAATGGAGTTCACCAACTGGCCAGAGAGCACCTCAAGATGGCCAGCGACAGGATGAAAGTGCACTACGACAGATTAGCCAACTCTGCAGGATTCCAGGAGGGCGACCTGGTGTGGCTGTATCGACCTACCAGGACCAAAGGGAAATCACCAAAGCTGCAGCGTGCCTGGGATGGACCATACCGCGTGGTGACCCAGAACAACGACGTGGTGTACTGCAACCAGCGACAACCTCGAGGGAAGATGATGGTGGTGCATCTGGACCGACTAGCAGCCTACCAAGGGACTGCCCGGGACGAGCAGCCCTAAGGAGGGAGCAATGTGACAGCGACGTGAGATTCGAACTCACGACCAGCGTCCCGCAAGAGAGCAGATCGCGCGTGAGCCGACACAGCTCCACGGAGCACTGTGGGACGGCGCGCGGCGGAGAGAAGAGAGGGCCTACGCGCTAGGGGAGGCTGCGGCCGCAGCTGCTGCTTACGGAGTGAAGGGGGAACGGACCTTCCCGACTCTTCCAGAAGCCCGTCGAAGTGGAAAAATCGCGAATTCGAAGTTTCTCGGTTACGTTGCTGTGTTTATAAATTACGGACGCGAAGGAGTGTGTGTGTCATTCATGATTAGTTCAGTCAGTAAGCCAGTGAACAGAGCAAGCCAGTCTTGTGTACCGGAGTTCGACTCGAGTGTGCGTCCACAATTGTGTCAGCATCCAAAGGCCTGAGTTCGAGTGCAGTGGACCGCAGTTGGAGGGACCTGAGTTCGAGTGCAGTGGACCGCAGTTGGAGGGACCTGAGTTCGAGTACAGTGGACTGTCTCTGAAGGTCTGTGGTTCGAGATACTGTGAACTCGAGTGACTGAGCTAGAAGAACTGTGAACTGAGAACTGATAGTTCTGATTTGTAAATAGTGCTTTGTAAATATTAGTTAAGATTAACAGTTCATTGTTGTTCGTAATAGTCCAAGTAAATTGTCATTGCCGTCAGTGGAGTGCTATAACGAATACTGTGTTGAGTGAAAATCCTATTGTTGACGAGAGCGTTTAAGGTGAATTGTAGAAAGGAATTATTGTTGGAAGAATAAAATTCCTATTGTTGAGTTGAAAAAAAAAATTCACAATATATTAATTAGTTACTAGAGCTGTCGATCAACTAAAAATTTTGATTGGTTAACTGCATGTCTTTAAGTGATTAATCACCTGTTAATCGAATTTTAATCGGTTGAACAAAAACCCCCCCCAATATAATTTTAGCCTATAATAGTTTGATTTCATATGCTATAAAGAACACATGTTTTACAATTATTTTTAATTTTATTGATGTATACTGCAAATAATTACTAAGCAACTGACACTGATGACGTAATGATATATATATATATATATATATATATATATATATATATATATATATATATGAGGCTATCAATTGAAAAACTCGCCTTATCCAGGTAAAGTGATTTGTCAGAAAACAGGAAAAACCGTTATGGATATGGACAGTTTTGCATTTGATAGTAGTTTTCTGAGCTCTATGGAAGAGGAATTAGACAAGATTTGCACAAACTGACTATATCAGTAGATAGAGAGCTGCAAGAAGTACATCATCTCATATGTAACTTATTTTTTTTTTTAATTTCGGATAAGGCGAGTTTTGCACTTGATAGTCTGAAAAAATAAAATCTCCAGTTTACACTTATTTACAGTCACCTCTCTCTGCTCTAGCCAAACACCTCAATATGTTGACAATATTTCCCAAATTTATTCGTTATTTCAGTTTCTTTATAACATAAATTAATATAAGCTTCACTATTAGGTGTTCCAAAATTGATTGAGAAGATGAACTGGAAGCAGCAATGTTAATAGACGTAGATTCACCTTGGAAAGGATGCACATGTTTAAGATAATATTGGAGACAACTTGTGCTTCCGGTATAACTGCATGATTTTCTGCATATGTGATAAAACACTGTTTTTCTGTCTGTCAGTTTTTCACAATCATTTAATTTAAATCCGAAACTTTCACCAAGTTTTCCACGCAATAGTTCATAAACCATATTTGTTACTAAAGTTCACAGATGTACAACACTGAATACACTTACCTCTGAATATCCAGAAATCACGCATAATCTTCGAGAGTGAACTGATACTGTAGACTTTTCAATTGCAAATTTCCAGCTACCTTCAGGTGGTTATTTTGACAAAGGACAACAAGTTTACAAATAAAATACAGTATACAGTACATCCTTTCCAAGGTTTACGAAAAAAAATGTTCAAAGAAAAAAAGTAATCTATTATGGTGGGGTTTGTGCGCAGTTTTACTTACACTATTACTCCTTTTAGCTTTCTAAAGTAAGAAGATAAGAACATCAGTTTATACTCATGACCTGTCAAACATAGCTTAAGATTTACCGCTCCAAATGATATACAGATTTGTGATACACAAACTTAACAAGGCAGTTGTATTTCCTTCATCACAAGATGATTTTTAATTAGTCTGATTAATTGATTGAAACTCGTTTGACCAGGTACTCGGAATTGGTTTCATTCATCGATTAAATCAACAGCTTTATTAATTACTAAATAAAATATTATAATTATTAAGTTCTCATCATTCTCATTCTCTTTCTCATTTTCATTATTATTATTATTATTATTATTATTATTATTATTATTATTATTATTATTACTATTACTATTACTACTATTACTATTATTATTATTATTATTATTATTATTATTATTATTATTATTATATTAGTATTATTATTAAGATGGAAGAAAAGGAAGTGGAGGAAAGTGCAAGATTTTTTGTTACACAATATTTCAGGAATATAAACAAATGTTCTAAGATTTTACGAGTACTATTATTATCCATAACTTCAACTAATATCATTAAGTGGGGTACCAATACCAAAAGCAAGTTATTTTCAGTTACATCAGTGCCACAAAAATTCTAAGCAAGTAAATATTTATCCTGTTTACAGTGCACAAGATAGCCAAGTTATTACTATCGTTTATAAGAGCATTTGCTATCCATGAATTGTGCAACAGTTAAAATGCAGTCTTGATACTACATAACAACTACGGGAATGTTTGAATCTTGTGTTTGTTCGTTCTATCATTCTCCATTGCCTTAAGTAGAGACCTGACATCACGCCAATTCAATGTCCTGGGATGAGCTTTAGGAGGAGTTAAGGAGACATATCTAATAGGTACTGATACCAGTAGAAAAAATAATTCCTTACTGGCAAACTATTTTCACTTACCCTCACAACAATGTTCCAGCATTTTCTCAATATATTCGTAGCCCATATGTTCCAATGCATCCACATAGTCAATCATACAGCTAGCAATAATATTCCATGAATCTAATACAGACCACACATGGAGTTTATCTGTCCATTCAGTAAACATATCTATCGTCATCTGAAAGATTAAAGCAACAAAAGGAGATAAAGAAAAAGAAAAGATGTATATAAAAGTACAGTAAAGCGTATTTAAAATGCATCATTACCTTTATCTCAATATTACAACTATTTAACAATAAAGATGTCCATTATGTCATTTCAAACACGTATACATTTAAGAAAAAAATATTCTGCACTGGGAGTTAGTGTCAATTTGGATGCCCAGTTTATAGATTATAGTGCCTTAAAACACACTGCCAAAGTTTCAGAAGAAGAAAGAAGTAGGAGGAGTGTGGGCTTGAAGTGCGTGGAATTTTAAGTAGTACAGAGGTGGTGTTTAGTGCCAAGGCTATACAATCCTCCAATGCATATGTAGAGATGGTTTTCTCTTATATTACTTTAAAGTGGACTGATGTTAGGAACAAGTGTTCTGTTGATTTCATCAATGCACAACTTCTTATCAATATGAACATTAATATGACTTGTTTGGAATTTGAATCAGAGTTCAAAAAATGAGAAACTACTGGAATCTACTAGGAGCAAAAAAAGTATAAATGGAAGCACTCTTAAATGAATGTAACAATGTGTCCCATAATATTCTTTACATCACAAACTGTCTTCAGGATTATTTTGCGGTGTACTAAATGTGTATTTCAATCATTTATGCTACTAAGACTAGGTTAATTATTGGGTTAGGTATGTGTACACTATTGTACTAAGTTTCACGGTACTACCACTTGTAAATGTAGTGGTAATGTGCATGCACTACTTTCCCCTTCATGGTCAGGTGAGCGTACAAGGCCAAAGTACAACATAAATAAATTAATAGTAGTAATAACACAGTATACGTATTCAAACAATAAGGAGACTTGGCCATTTTTTCTGCCAGATGGGCATTCACGTACATACAGCTTGCAATACAAGCAGTAGTTAAGTAACACTACTGAAAAAGTCAGATGTTTATAATATTTATAATACAGGAGCGAAATATTTATTAGAAGAATGAGGGTTTCAAAAGGACCTTATTGTACCACTGTAAATTGTAGCAACAACAAAGGACGAAACCCAGATTTGCATTTTTTTCACTTTCCTCTAAGATCCAGAGAGTTAAGGACAAAAATCCATACCTTACTAGGCCTACTGGTTTACACTTGGTAGGTGTTCCTCACATGATTAAGTTTCGAGGTTTTATCTTTTTATTTCATTTAATTTTATGTTAGCTTCTGTTGTAATGATTTCAGATGTAAAATATTCCAATAAGAATTCATTAATTAAAACTTCTGTACCAACAGTGTTCTCAATTCCAAATGGTTCAAAGCTGCTTACAGGAAAATGGAAGCCACCAACATTACAAAATACAACCAGTGTGATTAAAAAGCTCAAGTGGAAGGGTAAGTTGGTTAGGAATATTGTGAATAATTATATGTTGTATTTTTATTTTTAACCTCAAATTCAACAGGAAAATTGAAAATAACATTTTGTTTCATTCCATAAATTATATTAAATTAGAAAAGTTATAGGTAAAATGTACTGGAAATATTCTTACGAATGGTTATTTATGTAGGCCTATACAATACCTCCATTCTGGTTGGATGATCGTTCACCTTTGCTTTGGCATGTGGATGTGAGACCAGCAGCTAGCTGGTTGGTCTGAGGCCTTACAGGGCTGTAGCACTAAGAATTATTATTATTATTATTATTATTATTATTATTATTATTGTTATTATTATTATTATTATTATTATTATTATTATTACTTACTTACTTACTGGCTTTTAAGGAACCTGGAGGTTCATTGCCGCTCTCACATAAGCCTGCCATTGGTCCCTATCCTGAGCAAGATTAATCCAGTCTCTATCATCACATCCCACCTCCCTCAAATCCATTTTAATATTATCTCTCCATCTACATCTCGGCCTCCCCAAAGGTCTTTTTCCCTCCGGCCTCCCAACTAACACTCTATATGCATTTCTGGATTCGCCCATACGTGCTATATGCCTACCCATCTCAAACGTCTGGATTTAATGTTCCTAATTATGTGGTGAAGAATACAATGCGTGCAGTTCTGTGTTGTGTAACTTTCTCCATTCTCCTGTAACTTCATCCCTCTTAGCCCCAAATAATTTCCTAAAGCACCTTATTCTCAAACACCCTTAACCTATGTCCCTCTCTCAAAGTGAGAGTCCAAGTTTCACAACCATAAAGAACAACCGGTAATATAACTGTTTTATAGATTCTAACTTTCAGATTTTTTGACAACAGACTGGATGATAAAAGCTTCTCAACCGAATAACAGGCATTTCCCATATTTATTCTGTGTTTAATTTCCTCCTGAGTATCATTTATATTTGTTACTGTTGCTCCCAGGTATTTATTATTATTATTATTATTATTATTATTATTATTATTATTATTATTATTATTATTATTATTATTGATGTGTGAATAGAAAGTTATCATTGAATTAAATTTATCTTTTTGTGTTGACGATCTTCGAATTTAATTCATTGTATAATAATGATGTATTCTATTGATGTATCATATTTTTTTCTTATTAATAAAAACGACGATATTAATCTTCCAATGTATCCTGTTGGAGTTATTAAACTTGTAATACAGGGACTGGCGTTTGAAGTTTGTGCCTTTATCAAGTGAAATTCTGTTCATATTGTTCCTTTATTTAAACTTATTTACATTTGAAATGTCAGGCATGCACTAATATATGTACATACATTTTCCTTTTACTTAATATTACGTATTTTGTAACATGTATGTTCATTTTCAAGTTAATAGATATGGTGAGAATGAATATTAATATGTGGAATCCATGTCACCATGGGGAGGACACACCAAAACAATGAAAAAATGCTACATGAACATGTGTCCATTTGTACTCATTTCAGAGTTATCAGTACAGTTCTGTTGCAGTAATGATAGAGAGGCTTAACATTACAGAAAATGCTCAAATGACCCCCTGTGGCTTGAATGCAAGCCTGCAGTTGTCGTCGTGTAGAATTCCGCACTCTTTCAAATAAAAATCCAGTGGATTTAAGTCTGGAGAACGCGCAGGCCATCAAGTGGGTCCTATGCATCCTATCCATTTGTTAGAAAATAGTTCATTTAACACATTTCTGGATTTTTATTTGTGGAGTTGTCTGGGAAAAAAAAAAAAAAAAAAAAAAAAAAACATGTGTCTCAGAACCCATTCCCACCACTGAAATACTGCGTCAGCATATACAAGATGGCTGCCAACAAATCCGACGAACACCTGGTACATTTGAAACGATGCGGAATTCTATATGATAACTGCATGCTTACATTCAAGTCATAGGGTATCATTTTGAGCATTTCCTGTAATGTTAAGTCTCTATCATTACTGCAACACAACAGTACAGGCCTCGCAAAGGATTCTGAAGAATGGTCTTGGTCGTCATATCTAAGTGGCGAGCCTAACCAGTCTCGCTTACTAGTAAATCCCCCCCACACACATGTGACCGTACCAAAACAAACTCCGTCTGCTCAGACCAGGCCAGCGTACAATCCCCAGTATATTCTTGTGTGACACAGATGCGAGTGTTACTAGTTTGTAGTTGTGATAATTAGTTTCATTATGCCTCCTATAGTTTCCAAATTGAAAGGGAAGACATTGCACAGTCAAAGCCGAGAGATTGTTGCTAACGTTTACGATTACATGAAGGAGGAGGCGAAAGAAAAAGACCGATTTTCACCCGAGTATTTTAAAGAAGTGACGAAAGCCCAAGAAAGAGTTGCTGCAGCCACTGGGGTGTCGCACAGTTTTGTCTACAGAATTTTACGAAAAAAGCATGAAGAGGAAGGGACATCTTTCAACGCTCTTGGAAAAAAACACAACATCCCAAAAAGAATCACCGACATCGATGATTTCGATAAATGCGTAATCTGTCGCACCATATACAATTTCTATATAGAAGAAAAGTGTGCACCAACAATAAGAAGACTACTGCAGAAATTAAGAGACACTATCAATTTTCAAGGTAAACCCACAAGTCTTACAACAATAATCAAAAACTTAGGCTTTCGGTGGAGAAAAACAAGAACCAATCGAAGTGTTCTAGCTGAAAGACACATTATGCAAATCTAGTCTTTCAGGTGAAGCTTCCTGTAAAGCAGATTTGAATAATTTCAAGGGAAAAATTGTTCCGGGGCCGGGTATCGATCCCGGGACCTCTGGCTGAACGTACCAGCGCTCTCCCAACTGAGCTACCCGGGATCTCCACCCGACACCGTCTCAACTTTTCCCTTTATATCCACACAACTCGCGTGGGCTGACGAAACACCAGAGACCCACATCGAGTGCACACAATCTCTGTGTGACTTGGAATTGTGGTTTTCTGTTAACGTACACAGTGACGCAGCGATGAAGATAACGAATGTGAAAATGACCCAATGGAAAATGAAGACGAAGACATATCCGAACAGAATGTCACTATTATATTTGGTAATGAGTGTACTTTGTCCGTGCATCAACATAGTGTAAACACAAAGTGCAATTGTTTTTAAATAATATTTCATACCGGTACCTAAAAGTGTGGGATTTAAAAAAAAATAACAGAATGCCAGCATTATATTTCGTCAAGTAGTGACTGTACTTCCAGTAAATAAAATAGTGTATCTGTTATCGATAACGTCTGACCCTGCTAACTGCCTGACACTGCAACGGTTATGAAGTATGCTGTCCATCTCCCATCCACATCTGGTGAGTAACTTGCATCTAAGTTTCCATTACAAATTTCCATTCGTCTAGAACGAATGCTATGCCTGTACCAGTAACTCGGAAACGTGGTACAAATGGACACATATTCATATAGCATTTTTTCATTATTTTGGTGTGTGTCCCCCCCTTCTCCACAGTGACATAGGTTCCACATATTAAGATTCACCCTGTATAGTTTAAATTATTTAGTCATTGGGATGTGTTAGTAATTCCAAGAAATTTCAAATGATAAAAGATGGGAGTGTCTCACTGTACAGCAAAATATAATTCCTGAGTATCAGAGGAAAAGTGTTGCTGCATCCTCTTGACTACTCACAGGGCATGACTGTTTGTCAAAGCACTTGAACAAAATTGAAGTTATTACTTTACCACTTTGTTTTTTATGCAGTCTTCAGGAATAAATGGAACAAAATCATCTTCAGCGATGTCCAGCCTTTCCTCTAAATCCATGTGTGAGAAATATTGGAGAGCAAGAGAGTTAATGGCTTTATTACGAAGAACTCAGCATTAGTTAAAAACATAACTGCACTAATTAACGAAAACACTAACTTCCTTACCTCTGTAATGGGATGGGTTGTCCGGAACTTAGAAATGTAAGTGTAGAAAAGACCCTGAAGAGGAATAAGGGCAGCCAACATACGAATTTTAATGTTTATAGCTTTCTCTCGCAAATCCGCTTTGTTTCGAAGTGACGTATTTGGTGTCTGGACCTTATGCTTTCCTTTCTTCCATTTCATGAAACTTTGTTGTAGCCAAGAGAAACGATGTGCCAGGAGTCTGCATAGTCCATATGCCAAATCATTGTACAGTCCTCCCATTTCCAGACATTTCTGCATTGCAGCCATTTCTTCCACTAATCTACAATGAATAGTAATAAAGGGAAAATATGATTATTCTCTATGGAAATGTTTAAAACTTCTTCTAATATTAATTCAAAACACTCCACTTAAAAATAAGCTGAAGATTACAGAAACTTAATCATTATTCCGTGAATGTTACATAATGATGCAGACTGTTTCCGAACTTTCTAGATAATTCCACAACTTTCTGCAATATTCTAGATACTTTATTATTTATTTATTTCTCATGCTTGAGCTAAGAACTGCAAAAATAGGTACTGGAAGTATGCCTTTTTCAATATCCCTTATACCTTAATAGCTAAACATTCTCTTGTCATACAATATACAGTAGCGTGCAAATTAATCCGAACAACGTAATTACTTATGCAAAAACACTCAAACGGGATAAAAAAAAAAAAAAAAAGGATCTAAGACATACCTCAGTAATCTATGTGGCCTCCCTTGTTCCTAATAACAGCTCTGAAACGATTTGGCATGGATTCCACTAATTTCCCACAAATATTCTTCATTTCTTCATCGCGAAACCATACACCAATGAGGGCAGAAATCATCTTCTCCTTTGTAGAACAATCCATTTTTTGCATTCTTCTTTTGCAAATTGACCACAAGTTCTCAATGGGGTTGATGTCGGGTGAGTCGCCTGGCCAGGGGAGTACCTGAATATTCTTCTTGTTGAAGAATTCTGTAGTTTTTCGAGACATATGGCATGGTGCCAGGTCTTGTTGGAACACACCTCTGCCATCCGGAAATGATTTTTGCAGCTGGGGTACGATTCTGGTTTCCAATAAGTGAATATATTTGTCAGAATTCATCATTCCCTTGATAGGTATTAATGCTCCAGGCCCTTCATGTGTAAAACAACCCCAAAACATTACTTTAGGGGGGTATTTGGGTGCTTGTTGGAGATGAGCTGCTGTTACTTTTTCGGATCCTTTCTGTACGTAAGAAACACGGTGGCCGTGGACCTCGAAATGAGATTCATCGGAAAAAAGTACATTCTTCCAGTCATTCACTGTCCAGTGTTGATGTAATTTTGCCCACATTAAGCGTTTTTTGCACATAACAGGGGTTAGCAGTTGCTTCTTAATAGGCTTACGAGCCCTTCGTCCAGCTTCCAAAAGCCTATGCCGCACTGTTGTGACGTGAATATTCGCCCCAGTGGTAGCCATTAACTCGCGGGTTAAGTCAACAGCAGTTAGTCTAGGATTTAATTTACTTTTCCAGACAATTAAACGATCATCTGCAGGTGAAGTCTTCCTTTTCCAGCCACAGTTTCCTTTTTTCTGGGGTGTGATGGATCTAGTCTCCCTGTATCGTTTTATGATCGAATTAACAGTAGCCAAACCGATGTGACATTCTGCAGCAATTTGCCTCTGTGTCATAGAAGAATGCTCTGCTAATGTTATAATTTTAGACCGTTTTCGTGGAGTTGTATCCATTTGTGAAGACGACAGAATGTACACAGGATTGCAGTATTAAGTCTTCAACACAACTGAAATGCTTATAAGTACAAAACGACAGGCAAAATGTCATATATTATAAAAAAAATGACAGACCTTCAACAATGGAATTACACGTACTACAGATGTCAATTAAAGCGGTATGAGCAGCTGTGAGGCCAACAATGACAGAAAATGTAAAAATATGTCGTGTTCAGATTAATTTGCACGCTACTGTATTTTAAAAAGTTGTCTTCCTAATTGAATAATGCCATTTTTTTAGAAAATGATTGTTTCAGATGAATAAAAATTACCTACTTAAAGAACAGAGCAAGCAGAGACAAAGTACCAGCTTCAAATATTTGACAATGGCTATCTGAGTGGACTCTCAGTTTTTTGAGTTAATCTTTCAAGCTATGATAGCAGTACTCAACGGACGCTTAGAAATAAACAAAGATGATTTCTCCCTTGCTTTGACGACGACAACACTACTGTCATTTTAAAATAACCTAATGGAAATTAATTTTTCTCCACAGTTGTGTTAATTTTCCATTACCTTTAACACACAGCACAACAGATTTACTAATGTCCTTGGATGATTGAAGTCAGTGTATTTTTCTGCAGCTTATTGTCCACTAATTTATTGGTTCTGGAGTCCATTCCCATCATGGAAATCTTACAATTACTGCCAAATGCTTTATACTCCATGAAAAAAGTCCAGAATTGTTCGCACAAATTTCCTTAATATCAATTATTTTATACTTATTATGATTATGAATAATATATATAACGAAAACAGTATATGAAATTGACATAATGCTGTCTTAAATTGCAATACTGCTTTAATAATTTCAAAAGGTCTACTTTACATTCCATTACACAGATTGAGAATGTAAAATTAATGCACGAGACTTTCCCAAACATAACCATTTTTCTACAAAATTTCATTTAAATCTGTTGACTTGTCAATAGCTAGTCATTAGTAGGGACACCGTAAATAAAATCAAAACCTGTAAATGAACTTACTGTAATTGAAGGGTTCACAACCATAGTGGGCCAAGCGCTATTTATTAAAAACGGAAAAAGCAAGAGTTAAAGTTAAGTGAATACCATAGTTTAATGAAGATTGACACATCATTTCGTTTGAAAGTGTATACTTTATATTCTTGCTATATATTTCCATTGAATTATGGTGATAACTTCATTTTAACCCTTGTTTTCTATGGTTTTAGTAAATGGCGCTTGGCCCACTATGGTTTTGAACCCTTCAATTCGTCAAAAAAGTCGTTATTTAAATATGTAAATCATGAAAAATGTCGTTATTTAAATATGTAAACGATGAAAAAAGTCTGTATTTAATCATATAAATGGAGAAGAAAATTTTTAATTTAAGGGGGGACTCCACTAAAAATGACAACTTTTTTTCCTAATCATTTTGTTTACTAGTAAAGGACAAACATAATCCAAATTTTGAACTCCCAAATGTTTTAGGCTTTTTACTTTTTTTTTTCTATTCTTTTTAGAAAAATTTTCCAACCCAGATTTTTAGTAGAAGATATCAATTTTTAAGTTTTTCTTTTATTACATTCACAAGACATAGAGAAACATTTCTATGCATTCATTTTATGAAATATCTAATTTATTCACTTTGAAAAAATTGTTTGAAATTTTAAAAATTTTATTTTTTCTATGATTCATAAAAAATATTAATAAAATGAACTAGCAGCATTTCTCACAAAATAAATGCATATAAACATGCACCTACCTCATAAATATTTGCACTAAAAATTTCATTCTGATTGATTAATATTTGGCATAAAAAAGTTCGTGTTGAATCAAGAAAAATAAACTTACAGAATAATGGATTTGAAAGTAAAATGAATATTTATGTAAACTAAAATTCTCTACTGCTACATTCATCTAGTAACTTCAGTAAGCTAATTTTAGAACAAAAAGTGACTAGATTTGTAATCAGAAATTTGTAAAAAAGAATTATTTCATTAACAATGTAACACTTTAGGAACAAAATATATTTTCTAGTGAAACTTTTCTGTACTAAATTGTACATTCAAGTTCAAAAGTTACATTTATGTTGATGTAACATATGAAACATTTACCTATATTCTAGGACGTTATATAGGGGGAATAATTCTACTCCCGATGAAAAATTCTTCTTAATATATGATTGAGTCACAGTAAACTGTTCTTCACACACCAACTGAAGAAGATGCATACGTTTCTTCTCCAGATATAACAACCAGTTTGTACCAACAGAGGGCGTCTGCATTTCTTCTAATTCTGGAACTTTTACAACTGAAACAACAACATTTACCACACTACAGGCAATGGTAATGGTAAGTAATCTTAATTGCAGTCAGATATAAAAACTGAACTGGGAAGAAAATAGAACCTCCTTTACTCAGAATAAATTTTCACATACCTACTGTGTACACATACACATGATTTTTACTAAAATTTGCAGTAAAATATTATTAATGCAGGGTATTCTCAAAGTTTAATCCTTAGGAGCCGTGTGTCCATTATAGTGGCCAGCTAGCATTATGGTCATGATGTGATATAATGTGTTATAAATTGTATGTTATATATAAAATACGCTGATATTCTTTAATTTTATATAACATTAAGGACATTACACTTGATTAAAACAATATTTTCTTTTGTAATGTTTTTTTTTTTTTTTCTTAAAAAGGAGCAAAATCATTTCAACTGCAGTGAACTGAAACTTCATCAGCTTCTATGCGTACCATTACACTGATTGTTTTACATGGGCCTCCCCATCCTTTACCACAAGCTCAGGCTCAATTGACTGCAGTGGCCGGGACACGAACCTGCAATCTTAGGCATATGCTGGCCAGACATATCTTGTGCGCCTTAAATCACTCGGCTAACGAACCCAATACGAATTTACCCGATTATGCAGGTATACGAACCCCTGGTTAAGAGTTAGACATTTGCATGCAATAGTGGTATAAGTCTTCCGGGTTCTAAGGGTTAATATTATTCATGTCTGATAATGTGACTACCATCTTGGAAAATATATAGTAACTTGGCTATCATTCTTGTTAAGAGTTAATTATTGTTAACTGTCTGATTTCCCCAAACCCTGACGCTGACTGTATGTAAATACAGTAAAACTTCATTTATAGGTTTCTCACATACGTTTTCACACTTACACGTTTCTTTTCAGAAGACCCAGCAAAATTCCTATACTTTCCATGTTAATTTATTTCAGCTATAAGTTTTTAGTTTATACGTTTTTCTCACATATAAAGGGTACACGGGAATAACGAACAAGGTCCATTCAGAATAATTTTGAGATAAATGAAATTTAAAGTTTGAGGACTTGAAACGTATAGTTTATTGTTAACTTATTGTTATTTTTTATCTCACAAGAATGTACCATTATAAAGCAAATATGTGACAAAATATTGTTTTGATTTTATGAATTACAACAATGCAAAACTACAAAAACTTTACTTTGCTATGTTTTATAAACGGGAAGAACGAACAATGTCACAATTTAATTGAATATTTGTTGGAAATAGAATCAGGCATAATATTTTCAAACAATGTAGCACATGTTTACTTTCGTGTAGGGTATTCTTTTTAAAGGTTATAAATATTGTTGACCCATTATAAATATTTTTATCTTTGAGTGTTCATTGTTCCAAACAATTATTGAAAAACAAATCTACAAACTAATCTAATTGCATTGAATTTTCCATTGTGAATGAATATGTTGAACTATAAAATCGTCACATTCACTGCTATGGACTTCTTGTGACTCGTCATTGGTGGGAGGAAGACTGAAATATTCTCTAGCAGTTGGAGAACAAACATTTTTCAAAATTTGTAATTCCTTGTACTTTGCCTTTGCTGTTTATAGTTTACAATGATGAATGGTTTGGTTTCCTCCTAGAATTCGCAAGCTCTTGCCTCCAGTCATCGGGTACTTCACACCTTGCTCTCTGATTGACATGTCCCATGTTTTTGTCACATTCCAGGTACGAGTGGTCTCGAGTGGGAAATGTGATCCACTGAGCATCAAACCTCTTCTTAGTATGTACTACATAATGACAAAATCTAAATACCGTAAAGTTCCTATTTTGTCCGGAACAAGAATCGTAGAAGATACGGAGTTCACCAACGCAGCTTGGTACAATATTCATACAGTGGTGCCATAACTTAGAGCAAACTTCATCAGAGCCTTTACTTTAAATATTTTGGTCATACATGTAGAAGACAAATCTTCCTGTTGACAGCGTATGTATGTTACAAGAATAAAAGGGCATATGTCGACGATAATAGCCCTCAATACCGGTAATTGAAAAGTTTGGAACTGGTAATTCTTTTGGAAATCCATGCAGATAGCCTCTTTATACTCTGACTTCCTGGATTTTAGACGTGCAGCCCATTTTACTTCATAAAACGTCTGTCCCTTTCTCTTGTGCAATTCATTCTTCCAAATCAAATTTTGTTTCTCCTCAAAATTATCTAATTTACTTGCATCTTTTTCACTGGAAATTTCTGATTTAATGTGTGAAATGTCAGCTAATGTATTTAGTGACAAAAATTACTCTGTATTGCTTGTAAGACACAGGGTTCGCAGGAAATTTTTCTAAGTGTAACTTAAGCAGCTTAGAAATATTCAAGTCCTCTGGAAGATACAATCTTCGGCTATCGTGATGAGATTAGTGGACTTTCTGACCTCTAAGTGATTGAATGTGCTGACAAATTTTAGATAAAATCTCTCCTTTCATTTGGTGAGGCCTGTTTTCATGTTTAACTCTTGTTTCTGTATGGGCTTTTCCAGTAGTAGCCAATGACGTTTTCAAAGTGACTAAACTTCTGCCTGTTATTCCATGTAGAGTAATAAATGCTTTATAGCAAACGGGAACATCAGTATTTTGCCCATCTTTGTTTATTCTCATTTTATATCTGTAAGAAAAATTATGAAAATCAACTTTGGCTTGTGTTTTCTGGATCTTCTTCTTTGCACAGGAAGTACCGAAATTAGTCCTGAAAGGTGAGCATTTTGAGTGTCATATGATGCTAATTCATTGAAATGTTTAATAAGATCGCTTCTTTCACTTCGGCTTATTTTCTGAAAACATGGAAAACGAGAACATTTACAGTCTTCTCCCATAATATGACTCATAGCACGAATTTTTTTTATGCATCTGTAACACGTCCTGTAACTTTTCTCTTCCTTGAATTTACAGAACATGGAATGGGTCCGGATAATTCATTTTCTCTAACGTCAGACATTATAAAAATAAATTGCACTAACCACAAACACTACAATATGTACCATAAAAGTATAATAAAGGAAATAATCAATACCCTACCACAGACATCTGAACACTGGAATAGTACGACAGCTGTTTGTATTATGCTCACAAGTAGTTCTAATAAAAATTAATATAATTTATTGTCACATGGAATAACAGCTAAACATCATACAGTCATTTAATAATATTATTATTGTGTAGTACAGATCGTATTGGCATATGTAAAAATAAACTAACCAGCAATGTGCTATGACTCTAAGATCAAGTTTGTAACAGCTGTCTGCATTAGTTTCTGTGTTTAAAATGGACATTGTTCGTTCTTTCTTGGGATGGATGTGACATTGTTCATTCTTCCAAAGTATACAGAAACTTTAACGCAGAATACTGAGGACAATTTTCGTTCTTACATAAAACCAATTAAGCCACATGAAAGTACTCCCCTTCTACTATCAGATGGCACTATTAACTCAATTTCGATTTTTGATGGACCTTGTTCGTTATTCCCGTGTACCCTTCATATATGATCCCATTTTAAAGCCCGAGAGGTACAAAACTTCATTTATACGTTCTAATTAAATTTTGCTCGAAATTAGTTTTGCTGTGAAAATGTAACAACGCAAAAATACTGTATTTACGTCATCGGATATAATACAAACACTAATTTTTTATCCTAAAATCCAGAAAAAAACTGGCGAATATAATACCCACCTGTGCTAAAAACCACTCAAGATTAAACTTATATTATCCAGACAGGTCATAAAGGCACTCCCTTACCTCTAGTTATATATCACACATTCCTCATTTGCAGTATCAGAAATGGAACTTCTGGTCAACAGGTCTGGGTTGATGTCAGAACATTGACTAACGTCATACCACTTTTTCATTAGTAATTACTGGTAAATTCTTTTAGTTTAATTAAAGACGTACAATTGTTGAGAGTTATATTCATATACTCTCACAATAAAAGAAAAAAATGTTATTAGTCATTTCAGTAGTTAAAAATATTGTTCTTATTAGTGATTGTTGTCAAAAATGGACAAGTAATTACAAATAAAAAGTGCGCAAAAGACGAGAAAACACAAACTCGCAGTGGCCGTTTCTTTCAGTTGCTTCCCACCATATCTCGTAACATAAATAGCATCAATTTTAATTTGTTCGCATCTGAGTGTTTGAGTGTGAATATAATATGTACACCAATTTTCAAGACGACATTTTGTCCAAAAAAAAAAAAAAAAGCGTGTATTATAATCATGTAAATATGATACAATATGTGTTCATCGTTAAGAAGTGACCGACTTTGAAATTATTCCTGGAAATTCGAAGCTGCCCATTCTTGTCTCCTCATATTCAGTAAATCGGTTATGTGCCAGTGGAGAATCAATTCAGAGAACAGTAACAAATATAAATGACACTCAGGAGGAAATTAAACACAGAATAAATATGGGAAATTGTATGGTTGTGAAACTTGGACTCTTACTTTGAGAGAGGAACAGAGATTAAGGGTGTTTGAGAATAAGGTTCTTAGGAAAATATTTGAGACTAAAAGGGATGAAGTTACAGGAGAATGGAGAAAGTTACACAACTCAGAACTTGACCTGACATAATTAGGAACATTAAATCCAGACGTTTGAGATGGGCAGGGTATGTAGCACGTATGGGCGAATCCAGAAATGCATATAGTGTGTTAGTTGGGAGGCCGGAGGGAAAAAGACCTTTGGGGAGGCCGAGACATAGATGGGAGGATATTAAAATGGATTTGAGGGAGATGGGATATGATGATAGAGAGTGGATTAATCTTGCACAGGATAGGGACCGATGGCGGGCTTATGTGAGGGCGGCAATGAACCTGTGGGTTCCTTAAAAGCCATTTGTAAGTATGTACAGATGGAGGAAATGGGACATTTTAACATTGAGAATCCAGGTCCAAAGCTGTGACTACAATGAATACAACTATCCTAACACCACTCCAAATTGAAAATATTTTGACAGTAGACTCAACCTGATATGCTGAGGTTGCTGACTGGTTTTGAATTGCAATGAGTGGAAAAAAGAGAAAGTAGGTTTACAACTGACTTCTATTTATTTATTTTTAAATCATAATATATTAATTTTTAATGTTATTTCAAATATAATTAAATGCCGTTTCAGTTATACGTATAGGTTAAATGAAACTGAAGAACAGAAAACGTATTGAGAGTTGGGTAAGACATTCTGATCCTGAAATAAGGCAGCATCTTCAGTGTGGAAACATACAGATGCTCCTCCATCGAAAAAAGATTTTCGTCAACCTTTCTTCTGTTAAAATATGTTAATTTTCTTCTTTAACACTTGAAAGAATATTCTTGGGAACATTAAGAACTAAATGTAACTGGTTTGGAAGAGGCATGAAGAATGAACTGAGAAAGAAAAGGGTTATTGCTTTCCTAAAAAAAAATGCTTCAGCTGCAAATAACACTAGTCCATATAAGGCTTTAGGTGCACTGAGAGTGTTCACCAAAATCTACTAAACTTTTTTAGAACTATCATTTAGCCCAGATCTCACATCTTGCAGTTCTTTGGTATTTACAATACGACAAGAGTTCAAGGCAAAAAAATTCGATCTAGAAATAAAAACCACTTGCATATTTCGAATATGGATAAAGCATTGTGAGACATATAGCTTTTCAGGAATCTATTGGATTGGTTCGTAGCCACGAACTTATGCACCAATCCAATATTTCGAAAAAGACAATATCACCATACTTGCACCAAGACTTAATGCTGAATAAAAAGAGTCCATGAAGTTTTCAACAGCCTTATCATATTGTGATAAACGTCACTTTCCTCAATGGCAATTTTCAACATATTCTATATGTTAGATTTCATGTCTAAATATTAAATTATGCATCATAAATTTATACTGTCTGTTACAGATAGATACAGATTCAGCATGAAATAATAATAAACTTACAGGTCAATGCTTCCGAAGTGTCGATGTCTATTTTCTTAGCAGCTTCTTTCTCAAAATCTTTCAACATATGTAGTGCATCTTCTATAGTCAAGTGACTAGTTACATCAGTATGGTTTGAAATTTCTTTAGCCGCAGTTCTGAAGTATTGTGCAGGGGGACATTCAATAATCTTTGGATTAACTTTCTGAACTATTGCACAAAGTTTAGCACCACTGTCAGCCATCACAGCGTAAGTTTCATTGCGCTGCAGTTTAGCAAAAGCATTCTGGAACATAAATAACACTATGTGATATTAAGGAAACAATATTTACATTATTGGTGAAGAATGTTAACACATCTGATAAAACATATTATTGCTTATATCATGACTCTCGTGCTCACCAACATCTCTATGAGTAAATGCTGTTAAAAATACTGCCAAAAAAGTTCTTTCTTTTTTTGCTTTCAATTTTGTCCCATTTTTTGCTTATTCTGGACAATTGTACAATGTGAGTTCCAATAAACAAACAAGAAATAATTGCAATTATTAAAAACCTAAAATCAAAAAACCCCTTAGGGTACGATGAAATAACAAGCAAAATATTAAAAGCGAGTTCATATATTATAGCTAGACCACTAAATTATTTATGTAACTATTCAATGTTCCATGATATATTCCCCGAGAAATTGAAATATTCAGTGGTTTCCTATCTTCAAAAAAGGAGAAACAACATATCCAGAAAATTACAGACACATATCACTTCTACCAGTTTTCTCCAAAGTCTTTGAAAAAGTTAAGTATAAAAGGTTATATCATTATCTTAAAATATACAACATTTTAGTCCCAGAACAATTTGGATTTAGGAAAAATAAATGCATGGAAAATGTAAAATTTTATTTAACTGGCAAAATTCTGGAGGCAATTAATAAATAATAAATAAGTTGGAGGGATTTTCTGTGATTTAACTAAAGCATTTGACTATATAAAACATGAAATATTGCTAGACAAATTAGATTATTATGGAATTAAAGGCATTTCACTCATATCTCATAGACAGGAAAGAGAAAATCGAAATTAATACAACTATGAACTCTGCCTCAACTTGGGGAACTATTAATAACGGAACTCTTTAAGGATCAATATTAGGTCCCCTACTTTTTCTAGTGTTCATAAATGATCTTGCCCCCCTAATAAAAGATGTAGTCGTCCTAGGTAGCGTAGTTGGTATAGCGCTGGCCTACTATGCTCGAGATTGCGGGTTCGATCCTGGCCGAGGTCGATGGCATTTAAGTGTGTTTAAATGCGACAGGCTCATGTCAGAAAGGGTAGATTTACTGTAAAAGAACTCCTGCAGGACAAAATTCCAGCACACCGGCGATGCTGATACAACCTCTGCATTGCAAGCGTTGATAAATAAACTATAATTAATTAAAATTAAAAGATGTAGGTAATCCCATAACATTTGCAGATGACACAAGTATAATAATTACAGCCAATAACTCCAACACATTCCAATCTTCAACAGAGGTAATTCTCCTCAAAATATGATTGGTTCTAAGCCAATAAATTAGTATTGAATTGTAACAAAATTAACATAATCCAATTTAAATCCTGCCCAAATTCAACCTCGCAAATTCCAAGTGCAATAATTAACAACAGGTCCCTAATAGAAACAACAACCAAATCTTTTGGCTTACAAATCGATCATTTGTTAAATTGGGAAAATCGTATTAACGAAATTACGCCCAAACTAAATCCAATATAGTATTTTGCTATTAGATCTAAGCAACATATAGTAAATATCAATACCTTAAAAACAATGTACTTTGGATACTTCCATTCAGTAATGAGTTCTGGAATAATAATCTGGGGAAATTCTACAGATAGTAACAGTATATTCCTACTACAAAAAAAAAGGAGTAATTAGAATAATAGCAGGTGTCAAATCTAGGGAATCATGCAGGACCATTATCAAAAAATTACAAATAATGCCAATGGCTTGTCAGTATATTTTTCCATTAATAAACTTCCTCGTATGTAATCGTGGAAACCTTGTAGCTAATTCAACAGTTCATAGCATAAATACATGTAAAAAATGACTTCCATACTCCATCAGCAAATCTATCGTGCTATCAAAAAGGGGTGTGTTTTATGGCAGTAAAATTTTTAATAGCCTCCCTATGGATATAAAAAATGAAACTCAAAACAAGAGTATTTAGGCCCAAATTAAAGAAGGACCTAATTTTTCATGCCTTCTATTCTGTAAGTGAATTTATGACATTCAACAACGCTTCAAGAATATTTCTGTCTTGTATTAAGTATTGATATTAAACCTCTGCGCTGTACTAGACTACATTGTAAAACTCTTCTGTATATATTTCAACTAGACTCTGACTATAATTAAGACTTTATAGTACAATTAAGATTTTTTTTCGACATGTTCCATATTCTAGCTGCGAAGCAATGTACGAATACGATGGAATGTAAATGAATACAATACAATACCTGTCCAGCTATCTTGCACTGCCACGTGTCCCCTAGGAGGCTAGCAGCTACGTAATACATAGCGCCATAATTTTCAATATCTTTCAAATATTTGATTGCTTCCTTACATGTTCCTGAAAATAAAGTCAATGATACAAATGCAACTATATAAAGACATTTTACAGTAATGGTTTCCTACACTTCCAATAAAAACAATACTAATTCACTATTATAATCGTCATGGTCATAATTCCTTGGGCCTGCAGTGGTCAAGCATCAGATGCACTGACACACTATAATTTTATTCATCTACTTTACTGTCACCAACATCACTGTAGCAGTAAATGAGCAAGTATGGAGAGCCTAGATTCAGAAGGTCATGACCTGACTTCTCACTGTTGCATTAAAAATGATTATAGACAATATTTATTTAATTCTTGGTATACTGACTTTTAGGTCATTGTATAATTTTTTTCTGATCATATTCTCAACAAGAAGAAAATCGTTTGTTAACCAAAACAATAACAAATATGTTAACTTCTTTCTGAAGGACAACATCTTGTTGGTAAATAAATATAGTATCTGTATGTTATGTGTATATTTTATCCTTTTTCTAAAATCAACTTTCATCCTTAAAGGTATTTACTTATCACTAATAAGTGACAACTCCATAAAACTTCCAAGCATAAGACTACTCTTAACTGAATCATAGAATGTAAGTAAAGTTACACTGATCAAATAAACAAAACAAGTTTTCGGACTGAATATTTAATTTTAGTCATCTACAGAAACATTTGTGTGCAATAAATTTGTAGGATGATCAAAAATAACAAACATGGATTAGTTTCTTAGCTCTGCAGCTGTTAATTGGTTTCAGGGTTGTTCTTTGAAAATAAATGAAGCAAAATGATAAATGTTAATTCCTGAAATAATGAATTTGTTCCCAGTATATCTGACATGAAGTGTTAATATTACCCGAGTTGCAGCTCGAGCAATGAGTCTAGTATTTTTACTGGGAACATGTCACTTATGACTTTCTAATCTTTTACACATTTATATTTCTCCACAGAATTAATAAGCAAACCAAAAAGAATTATCACGATTATGTAATGGCTACACTGCACTACAAATTTCTGGCTGACATCGATCAGTAAATTTCAGAAAATGTAAAAGGAGTGAAATATGTACACTGACATTCAAAGATATCTGACCCTACTAATCGATAGCGATCGATAATTTGTTGGTGTAAGTGTGGCTTCTTTAGTTATTACATCTATGAATAGATCGCGAAAATAATAGTCAGTGTTACCAATTGTACATAAATATACCAGCATTATAGAATTCAATTTTTCATACCACTCTACTGATTGTAAAACAACACTGGGATTAGCTAGAAACCGCTGATATTGTCAATATGAGAATAATTTATGCTTAATCTACATAATCATTTCCCTCCCCCACCCCCAACACTTTTTTAACCACACCAATAACGGTGCCACCTATTGAGAACTAGCAGAACTCTTTCAAAGTTTGTCAATTTTTTATAACTTTGGTTCTGACATAAATTTTATATATTTTTTTCAATAAAAGGAACAAAGTTGAGAAGAAAATCAATGACTTAAGTCAGATTTAAAACTTTCATAGTGTTAATATGGTACGAGACTTTTTGGCATTTGTAGTGTATAGACACAGAAACATCCAATGCTGCACAGCTACATACTGTCTCCTGCATTAAAGAAGGCAAGGAAAGAATAACATATCCATTTCATTTGTTACTAGGGTCTGGTGAATAATCCTCGACAATGGAACCAATAAATAGGATTTCTTTCTTTGACTTCCCTATTGATAGAACTAACATGCAGCCATGGAGAGGAACCCCGTTTTTACATTCCCGCAATTTACGCTTTCCTGCAATTTACGTCATTTTCCTCTGGTCCCGTCTATTCTCCTGTACCTACAATATACTGTCTTCCTGTCATTAACAACTTGTAAGAAGACGTATTTCCTGTTATCTTCTTTTTTTTTGGGTGGCTGTACTGGATTTCAACATCGATATTTCAACAATAGTGAATGGTCAATCTTGCTGGTTCAGCACCTATCGATCGATATTAATATTGTCTAATTCGCTCAATACTCAAATCATATCATTGGCGTCCTTGTAACTGCTGTTGTGTTGCATCTTAGTCTTTCAGTTCACTGTGTTGTACATTGTAATTTATTGTCTAATATAGAATATTATAGTTGACTGAATACGTGTTAAAATTGTTTCAAGTGTTTTTCCGAATATGGAGAAGAAAGATCAGAAATGCATTTCTGTAGAAGAGAAGATGAAAATTCTACAATGTGCAGATTCCCATGTTAGAACGCATATTCAATTTGCGAAAGAATTGGGACTCTCCTCATCTACATTGAACACTATAACCAAGAACTGGTAGAACATAGAACTTTCTTTGAGACAAAGTGGCTCTATGGCAAAAAAAAAAAAAAAATAAAAAATAAACGTAAATACATTCGTAGTTCAAATTATGACGAGTTGGACACACTGATAGCAGAATGGTTCATTTCCAGTCAATGGCACTGTACTCCAAGCAAAGGCTCTGTGAATTGTATCAAAGTTGGGGATAACCAAATTCAGTACTTTCAACATCTGGTTAAATAGGTTTAAAACCAGGCACAACATTGTTCACAATGAAGTCTGTGGGGAAAGCAGCAGTGTGGTGCCAGAGACTGTAAATCACTGGAAGCAGGGAAGCAAAGATGTCATTCATAATTATGAACCTAGAAACTTGGCTTTTTTATAATATTCTTCCCAGTAAAACATTGTGTTTTAAAGGCGAGAAGTGCCATGGGAGTAAGCTGAGCAAGCAAAGATTAACTGTTTTATTAATGGTGAATGCTGATGGGTCGGAAAAGTTACCTCCACTAGTGAGAGGAAAATAAAAAAAGTCACGGTGTTTCAAGAACATAAAAAATCTGCCCACCACATATGAAGCAACAGCACAGCATGGATGACAATCAGCATCTTCGCATCTACAATGCATGCCCTGGATGCTAAAATGGGGGCACAGCAAAGAAAAATACTGTTGCTGCTGGACAGGTGTCCTGCACATCCACAAGATTTGCAGCTCAAGAATATAAAATTAGTGTTCTTCCCAACAAATTGCACCAGTAAGCTTCAGCCTTTAGATCTGGGTATAACACATATTTTAAAATCCAAATACAGGAAGAGACCCGTCAGTAAAGATGTTTTTATGTATGGTAAAGCTAAAGGTATCCCCGTAACATGCCATGAGGGCACTTGGGGGGCATGGAGGTAGAGCCCCATGCTTTCCACGACCTCGGCACTAGAATGAGGTGGTGTGGTTGGCACCACGCTCTGACCGCATTTTACCCCCAGGAAAGACCTGGTACTCAATTTTATAGGAGGCTGAGTGAACCTCGGGGCCATTCTGAAAGTTTGGCAATGAGAAAAAATCCTGTCACCACCTGGGATCGAACCCCGGACCTTCCAGTCCGTAACCAGACACTGGTAAAATGCTAGTGAAATGAGTGTGTCAGTCCTCGATGCTATGCACTATGTGGCTCATGCAATGGCTAAATGTTATTTCTGCAACAGAGTGTAACTGCTTCAGAAAGACAGGATTTTGTTTTGAGGAAGAACAAGTAGATGCAGAGGTGAAGAAACTGCATGATGAGGAGCCCAACAGCTGGTCCATGGTAGCAGAGTCATCATTTGATGAATAAGTCAACATCGATACTGATATGATTACATCCATGATGCCTACTGTAGATGACATTGTTTCCAATCATCCAGGAGGAGGAGATAATGGAGGAGGAGGAGGAGGAGGAGGAGGAGGAGGAGGAGAAGAAGAAGAAGAAGAAGAAGAAGAAGAAGAAGAAGAAGAAGAAGAAGAAGAAGAAGACGACCAACGGCAGTCCCGACAAGTCAAGAAGCAATGGATGCTCTCACCATCTTGAGGTGGTATATTGCAAGTGCATTGGGAGAGGAGGGGGCATACAATGCTTTGTATGCAATGGAGAGACAGGTGGAACATATTCAAATGCAGAAGAAGCAAGTACAAACAAAGATTTCAAATTTTTTCAAATAGTATACAACAGTTAAATACAATTTATTTCATGTTAAAATTATTAAATTGTGGCCATATTAGTTTTATGGATAATTTTGAACTTTTAAAATTATTTCTTACATTTCCTGCCATTTACACTTTCCCGTAATTTACATTTTTTCCAACAGTCCTCTAAAAAGTGTAAAAAAGGGAGTTCCACTGTAGAATTTTTCTGTATCTCAGACAGTGCAAAAATAAAACAAAAATAAATTAACAAATAAATAAATCTCACTTAATCAATAACTTAGTTGTGAAGTAACCAGCAATGAAAACTAATCAATAACAAACCAGTATTCTAACAGTTGTATTCTCATTACTAAATTTTTTATACATACCATTTGATTTTTTATCCAACTGACTTTCAACAAGTTCGAGATCATAATGATGATCAAACGAGGGCCAGAAATTTTCTTCAGAACCTGAAGAGAGCCAGCCATCCTCAACTAACAATTTTAGTATTGAATTAACAAAAACAAATAAACGCTGTGACGGCCTGTCAATTTTATCAGAGAAATTCTGACTGATAGCTGAAAAGAAAACAAATTATGAGAAATAAATTTCTTAAGACTGTCAACAGGATAACATTTTGCAGACATGTACACAATACTAGAAATGAGAAAATAGTTAAATTTCAATGATAACACAACGAAATATTCTTCACAATTGACAGTTTTAATATCAAGCACACTTACAAGACCACGCCAACTCTGCAATGAAAATGAATTTGAAAGTATGTAGAAAAACAAAATTAATTGTTCCTTCCCCCCCCCCTTCTTCATTCTGCAGAGTGTCATTAATTGTAAAAATAATTATTTTCTAAAACTTTCGCAATAGCTGACTTAATGTGATATTATTTGGGCCAAACAAGTTTTGTGAAAGGAATCAATCATAAAAGAATTCAGAGAAGAGCTAGATTTCAACATACCCGCAGATATCTTAAATGAGTATAGCCTACACAAATTATGGATTAGATAATTTTAAGTTTTACCATTATCCAAATAAGAATTACGAAATTCAAATGAACAACGTAAAAAATGATTTAATAATACTGAATATTAAAGAAATCCATCTGGCAGTTTAATCTTTAGAATTATACTGAATCACAGACAGAAAGACAAGACTCACAGATATGCTAATAATCATTAACAGTACAACCAATATCAGAAGTATTGAAAACAAGTATCTTCGTCAAAATCTTCAAATAAACTGATTACACCACCATTGTTATTTTTATACTCTGTACAGGAAAGTACAAATTCCTTGGACAAAAATTGTGAAGTTAAGTTATAACAGTGACAATGCACAGTAATTTGTTATACTCACCTTGTGCCCGTTCTTTGAACAATGGGAACTTGTAAGGTATTTTCTTTTCTTGACTTGTTTTGCCTGGCTTATAATTCTTCAACAGCTGTAATATAAAAAAGAAAACAAAATGAAGAGACGTCCTTAAATTGTGATAAAGTTGTGACTTAAGTATACATATATACCAAGTGTTTCAGACCACCCATATCAGGCTTTTTTCTCGAAAACTAAATGATATTGGTTGTCCATAAAAAATTTTGATAACAAAAACCTAAGTAAAGAATCGATTGGTCGTAGTACCATTTTCTGTAACAAACCGGAAGTAGGGGTACCTGTAGTTAATTCGAAATTTCAAATGAGAACATAGGTCATTGTGTGAGGTAGTTAAATGGTATAATATGACTACCTACAGAACAGATGTTACCATGTTCGAGTGCCACTCATTATTTCAGTTTGTATTTTCATGCAGTGGTGATATTCAAGAAGTTTAACAACCTGTTCTCTCATGTGTACCTTTGTTAAACATATACAGCATATGTCCATAGTAATTTCAAATATTATCTAGAAATAATTTAACTGGCCGAATATCACCACTGTTTTCATGTGATATTAATTTTATTCCAATACCATTGTCATAATATTTTACCCATATTGTGTCTCATTAGCATGGCAATATTTACTAACCTACCCAAAACAATAATACTCATGATGTATCTTGCATTTGACTAACACTGCATCAATGTGCTTCTGAACAACTCATTCTTTTATGGTGCATTTGTTGTTAGCTTATTAGCAAATAGCAGTTTGTTTCTATGCTCAACGTGATTTCAAGGACTTGTGCTATTAAAGCCCATCACTATAGAACAATAAATATTGTATTTCAATGATAATATAATCAAATAAACACGAAAAATTACTTTGAAGAGACAATGCCAAGTTTACTTCGTTTGGCAAAACACTTGAACAAAATTGGAATTACGGTATTTATTCAGCATTTCGTCATTGTACAGTATCCTGGAAGAAATGAATCAGAATCATCTTCAGCAATGTCCAGTCCTTTCCTCTAAATTCATAGTGTGTGAGAAATATTGGAGAGCAAGAGAGTGAATGGCTTTATTGCCAAGATAGTTAATATCACATACTGGGACATCATTTTGTTTTTACTAACATTTCTAATATTAACCCAACTATACCTTTGGATTATTGATTGAGAACAAGAAACACTGTTTGCTACTCCCTTCCATGACAGGAGTTTGACGACACTAGTGTAAAATACAATACAAATAACTTCACTAGGCATAGGAGGGAAGAAAAGTAGTGCACTCATTTACATAAACTAGAAATTGTTACGATTTTGAGTTTGATCACTTTCGTTAATACAGTACAGAATTAGAATTTAGAAATCTTCTCACCATTCGTGAGCTGCCACAAGGAACAAAGAGTACTTAACCATATGAATGTTTACAAGTTCAATAAACAGTAACTGAACTATCCAAGCGGGTGTATTTATTATGCAATGTATAGTATACTGTCTACAGCACATTAGCATACAATATTTATAGAGCATTTAAATTTAAAAAATAATCAAAATACGGATATTTAAACAAATTATTGAAAATGGTGGTCATTGATTTTGATACAGCTTCAGTTCTTTTGTGCACATTATCAAAAAAGTTTTCAAGTATATTTTCTGAAATAATCCTGCACCAATTGAAATAACTCCGTACCTACTCTATAACAGTGTATCTTATGTACTGTCAATTCAATCTTCACTTCTGCCCGATCGGCACAGATAAATTTACTCAGATATGCTATCTACTGTCCGTCCATGTGGTTATGTAGGAGGGTCTTAGAAAGGGGGAAATCATGTGACAATTACTTAACGAGGCCCTTTTATGTAAATTATTTTAAACAGTTGTATAATATTACGTAGAAGTCCAACTCCTAACAGCAAATGTTTTCAGGAAAGAGCTAAGACAGTCCAGCCACTAGCCTTTACAGAGGAGCCAGCAGAAACGGGTGGGGGAAACAGAGATGCGACGTAACCATTCAATAATGAATCCTCTTTCTTCACTGGAAAATGCGACCATATTTCTGAAACGTACTATACTCACTCACTCTGTATTGTTTACTATGACCATAAGACGACTTTGACTGCATGTGCGGCCTTGGTTGTGTGTGGAAGTTTGCTACTAGAATGGACAGGAGTGAAGTACATTAAAAAACTCAGGTAAAATAAAAACTGAAGTAAAAATAAAATTATGTCCCTGTATAAACAAACTATAAAAAATAGTCATCTATGTAACTTCTCACCTCAATAGCTTCTCTATGAAATTCTCGCCCCCCTTCAATGTTTGGCCAATCTCGACTTCCAACCCAATAACCAATATGCCTGTAAAAAAAATTCAGAAACTAGAACATTTTGTACAAATCTTAAACATTAAAAGGATAAGAAAAACTGTTTTACAAGAATAAAAGGAAATACAGTTATTTACTATTAATAATCGAAAGTGTTACACGGCAAATAAATGTGCAAAACATAATACTTTAGGCCTAGATCATATATAAAACAGATCAGCCAAGCTTATATTAAATTTGGACGCAACTGGAAAATAACGGACGCTATGCGTCGCTAGTGTCGAGAAATGAGCTTGCGATAACAAACACTAGGTGGCAGAGTACCTGAAAAGTACATAGAGTAATAAGACTGTGGGATGACTTTTTTACGTCATGCCACCTCCAAATTTCTTTCTCATTCTAATGTGAGGTTATGTTACAATAAGACTTTGATGTGTCGCTAAATTGTAGCACACAGAAGCTTGTTTTACCCAAATTCATCAACACACATAGATGACATTTTGGTACATGGCTGATATAATGTTGTTTGCGTTCAATATATAATCTGTCATCATTTGATGTACGAAATCTAATTGTTTTTAATTTTCAGTATATAATACCTCCCTAGCAACAATTATCACAAAATACTAAAAAGAGCAGATTTGTCTGCGTTTGTTGAATGCACATCATGATGCTCACGAAAAGGCACTAATTTATTTTGTGTGAACAAGATTACAATTTTTGAATATGAAGGAAAAGCAGGTATCCCTCTTCTGAAATTTATCCGAAAGGGGAAGAATTACAACTCCCTCCCTCCAAACATGTTTCCTCTTTTCAAGTACTACATGTTTCATTTTAAAGGTGTATTATATGATGCGATATGGAAGCAGATAAATAATAACTGTACGTTTCTCGTCCACATTACATTCAACGTGTTCATAACGTAGACCTGATATATTGCTTCATGTAGGCTACACAGCTGGCAGTGTTCTTTTTACGAATAAGCGGTCGTACTAATCATTTTCTTTTCATCTGAACTATTGCTAGAATATGCGTTTGTGTTTTTATTTGCTCTGTATGTTGTTATATAACTACTGAACATCGTCTTTGGTTAACAAATTGTTCTAGTATTCGTTTTATATCAGTCTTACGGTATTGAATTATGTCCATAACATGGGCGAGATATTATCAGGCTGGAAAATTCGCTCTGAATGCATTTTTTTTACACAATTCTCTAATTTTCAGCAGATTTACGATACCCTGTGCGGTTTCTCTGCCAATGCAGAGTTAATTGCAATATACGGTAATTTTGTTATTTTCCTGACACTTTTATATCCGTTCTCATAAACGTACTGATTTAGATTCTTTACCCTACTGTAGGTATTTTGCTCTCTACAAATCATCGTTAGTCAAATGAAATAGCCTATAATAGTTGTTTGTAACGAATTAGTAGACAACCTCAATCCCTCCTGACTACCTCCCTTACGAATTTCTTTCTCATTTTAATCAAATTTACTTTATACCGGTCCTTAAATTGCTGAAACTAGTGCTGAGGTAGTTACGGTGATTTCTGAAGTGAAAATCGTTCAATTTATAAGGGTGAAATCAAAAATAATTTTTGTAGCCTTTCCTTGTCCTTAATTGGAAATTTGAGTAACTTCATATGACGACAATATTTCTTCCTTCTTCTACAGTTAACATAATCGCAGATGGACATTTCTAAATGAAGTTTGTTACACAGAAACCTTTGAGACAATATTGACACTTGAAGTTCTTTATATAGTTCATCTATAAGAGTTAAACTAGCGCCGAGGTAGTTTCCTTCATACTCAGCTTATTCACCTTGCATACCTGAGTCTGTAACAGGTTAGGTTTGGTCAGTGCTGTCATGGTAATTTTTTTCTTGGCCATACACCCCACCTCTTGTTTTCTCCCTTGAAATATATTTTACTCTCCTCTCTCTATTTCTCCAATTGTCATTTAATTATTTTTTTTTAATATTAAAGAAGGAGTAAAGAAATTGTTTTGCTTTACAATTTAATTGTACAAGTTTGATTTAAAGAATACACCATGTAGCACCACCATAGATGCACACTTGTCTCGATGAATCTTTGAGTGTATATTTGCAGCACTGCTTGTTTTTCAACCATTATTTTATATAATTCTGGATTCCAGTGCTAAAGGGGTGGATAATTTTTGTTTATGAACATCAAACAAAATAGCCTACCGGTAGGTACAGTAGGAACAGGAAGAGATGATCTAAGATCTGTATAGATCTCCACGTACAAAACTTAGGCACCCATATGCCGTATAGCTCCTTACAGACAAAATTTTCATTTCCCCATACAATTAATTAAAAAAAATTGTAGGTTCCATACGATATATGGCCTCGTGTGGCCTCCATGACAGCACTGGGGTCAGTTAGTTTAGGCACTTTTACACCTTGCATATACAATCAACTGCATCTCCACAAAAAAATTCCTTATAAATTGAACGGTTTTCACTTCAGAAATCACAGGAACCGCTTCACCCAGGTAAGTAGTTAGCAGTTAATCATTTCAAAGCTCTTGTTATATTATGAAATAGCATCACACAATGCTGCCAAAATAAATGTTCCCAGTGTTAAAATTACAGAGTGTAAATTTCGCTTAGGACAGTTTTTGCTCTGGAAAATTAAAGGAAACAAACAGTATATCAAACCAGCAGCTGAGACACAAAGCACCTGAAATTCGAAAGTGGTTAAAAATTTTTATATTTCGTTCTTTCTTATTTACCAGCAACAGAAGTACCGGTATCAGATTTTTTGCAGAGCTAATATCAGAGGCCCCTCCTATTAGAGAATGTTTTGAATATTATTATATTCTGGAAAACTACATTGGCACATCAACCTCCCCTCCCCCCACCTGAATTCTGGGCTGAAGCACGAAAATTTCGAAATGTACAAACTACAGATGCTGCAGAATATTACCACAATGGTCTTCAGCAAGAATTTTGTAAGACATATCCAAATATCTTCATGGTCATTATATGTATTAAAATAAAACATATACTACATGTGAAGTACCTACTAAAAATGAGAGAAATAGAATTTGGAAGGACAATAAAAAAGTGGAATGGACAAACACTAAGAAACTATTCATCTTGAATCAGTATGAACAATAGGACACTTTTTTTTTTGGTGTTAGTGGTATAGAATATGAATATGCATCAATAAGTTTTTCGAGTTTAGCATTACTTTAAGTATTTATTGTCCCCCTGTTGGAAAGATGGAATTACTTTGTTTGAAACTTGATGAAATTTTATTGTACCTTAACTCAATTTATTAAGGTACAATAAAATTCAAAATAATAACTGCAGGCCATTTTAAAATAAATCTGTTGGATGCAAATTATTTCTTGATTTATTAGGACCATAAAGGTATTGTTACAAGCGATAGATTGAATCATTTTTATCTTAATAATTTAATGTAGGATGATTATTTCGGGAATTGTTATGCTCTAAATTGTGAGGATATTTTAATACTTTTTTAAAATATAAATTTGGAATATGTTTCCAGTTAGTAAAGAGTAATTCAGAGAGACAGAGGTCTCAAGCATATTTATTGACACATGCCAGAATTATTAAATATGAAAAAAAAGAGTTCTTGCACTAACATACTGTTTATAAAGTAACAAAATCTTAAGAAATACAGTATATGTACTGGTATTCTATATAAAGGCATAGGAGTGAATATAAATCTGTTTTAAGGAATTCCTATTTAATATTCCTGCTATAGGAACATGACAAAATAAATACAACGCAGCATGGAAGCTAATTCAACTCTTATCGAGTATTGTTGATGAGATGTATTATGAAGGTAGACCGAATCATTCAATATAAATGTATAAATAGGACGAATAATAATAGATTAATTTCAATGTATGTAGTATCAAAACTGAAAGCGGTAACTAGTCTATGAATGATGTCTTAACAATTATAAATAAAATGGACTCTTGACAATAGACACACATTTGGCTTCAGCAATAACTAGGACTTCAAGGAATTTATGGTAGCTCACCTATCAGGCAAAACTCTGAATAGTCAGCATTGTCGAACTATAGAAGCGCGATTAAAAAGTATTTTTTCCCCACCCATTACATATGATTGTTTTTTTCAAGTCCCAGTAATAACATTATTAAATTAATTATCCCACATATTTGGGTGGTGCCTTTCTTTGTTTCTGACATAATTTATGAGAGTTTCTCTTTTACACTTCAATAGAGAAATACAACTTTCAGTGGACAATGAATGTGTAACTCTAATGGAACTCTAAGAACCACAGCATTAATGTTTTCTTCTTTTCTTTCATGCCCTTTAGTTTTTGTTGCAGATAACATCATGTTATTGGATAATTATACATGCACCTTTCTAATAAAATTGGCATATATTTCACTGGTCTCAGAAGTAAAATTAAATGTATAATAGTTTCTCGGTGCAAAATATTTACTGAAAATTATTGTAGGATTTGAATAGAAATGTCACTTCTCAGGCAAGGTTATTCGTGGATGACTGTATAATATATAGAAAAAATTAGTGATAAATCTTATATCACCGCCTTGCAAAACTAGCTTGACGTTATTGAAAACTGGACTACAACAAATAAAATTAAAATCAATGTGAGAAAAAGTAAATCAATATGTATCCTTCTGTAAAACACAAAATTAAATTCGTCTCATATACCAATTAAATGAATCACCAGTGTCACAAGTAAACACTTAGGTACTGTATATATTTTAGTAACAAACTGGTTGAAATAATGTATGACTTGAGGCTTTCCCGGCGTTTGATGTAGAATAACTCTTCTCGGGTTCTCAGCCAGGTGAGTTGGAGATTAGCTTCCAAGCTTTTGACGGCTAGCTCTGCCATCTTCTTCAGGGACGAAGTGATGTGGGACGAAAAATCGAAAGAGAATTGGGAGGACAAATTTAAAAGGTGCGCAAAACGCGTCCTTGCAAGGGGTTGGGGGTTGTACGAAACTAAATATGTGAGCTCCAAGCCTGTTGGCCACTAGTCTCACTCCGGGTTACGTTGCTCCACTGAAGGAGCTCTAGAAAATTTTGAAGGGAAGCCGAAATTGGACGTAACCTCTTAGGTACCACATACGCGAGGGGGACTGAGACTTGATCAAGTGATCACGGTACGGGGAGAGGAGGAGTTGGCTGGTGTTTGCCGTTAGGATGGCAAGATGCTGTCATCTGTTGTTCGATGACAAAGCATGTGAAGGCCGTCGGAAGAAGCGTCGTGTAATCTAAATCTGCAATTTGAGAGGTCCCTGTCCTTTCAAATTGCGACTAATTGAGTGACCTCGGATATTTAATAGACAATTTATAGGTTCTGAACTAGGGCATACGTCGTTTACAAGAAAGGGGAATCTATATATATGGGGAAGGGCATATAGGTCCGTGGCCCATTTCTTATAGGGCTCATCCCGACATTTGTCTTACGCCTGAGGAAAACCACGGAATACCTTAGGCAGGATGAGTTGTCTCATATATAAGAGACTAGCCAATTTGGCTGTTATGTAGGAGGTGATTGTTTTCATGAGCCTTGTTGAATCGTCTCAATTTCGAGACCAGCCATTTGGCTATATGATGGCTCAATTACGAAGAGGGGGGAGAGATGTAATTGTTAATTAATTTAAGTAATTAGGGAGATTCATGGGGATATGAGTGCAGGTCCGTGGCCCATTTCTTTTAGGGCTCATCCCGACATTTGTCTTAGCGCCTTAGGAAAACCACGGAAAAACCTTAGGCAGGATGAGTTGTCTCAATATCAGAGACTAGCCAGTTGGCTCTTAGGTTGAATGACTCTGTGAATCGATGGATATATACTAGCCCATTGGCTCTATGATAGTTCCATCGATCCACAAAAGGAGATATTGCTAGGGAGGGATTTTGTCTAGCCCAGTTAAGACAAGGTCATTTTAAAGCGGTTGCGCTATCCAAGGAGTCTCATGGAGTTGAGTCGTGGCTACCAAAACCTGGGAGTAACGCCAGCCTCCCTGTCCTCCTGTCTCAATAGTATAGCTAATGGACCTGTCTGGTGTCTACGCCGTAACCTTGGATCATACTGGCCGAGGCCAGATATGAGCGGGTTGGGGTTAGCACGAGCTTCCGCATACAGGTTCCTAGCCAGTCGAGCAATGAACTCGTCTATGGTTGGCAACTCTAGTTCATCATGGAACTTTCTTCTCGAGGCGACTCGGGGGAGATGGGTAATGAGTCGAATCACCTGGTTTTGGACAACTTGGAGTTTACGGAGATGGGACACTGCCGCAAACCCCCATGCGGGTGCGGCATAGGTAATGACAGAGCGAATGAGGGCCTTATACATGGTAAGTCCTACCCTCAGGTTGTCAGCAGTTAAGGCCGCCAGAATGGGATAGTGTCTATCAGCCCGTTGGCCTTACGAAGAAGGGATTGGATGTGATCTCGGAAGGTGAGATGAGAGTCCATAATGATCCCTAAATATTTAATTTGGTTCATCCACGGCATTTCTCGTCCGAAAAGTGTGGGTGGTGGTGGTATGTCTTCGAGCCTCGCTCTTAGTGAAAAGATGTGGGAACGAACGAATGAATGGGGACGAAGAAAGAATAAATGATGTTTAAAATGGCAGGCAGGGTAAGCATCCCATGCCTCCATTGGTTCCTCGACAAGCAATTCGCTAACTTTAGATCGAGGGGACCACGTCTAGCCGGTATATATGCAAAAGTAGGGCTTCCCGCTGCGGGCCAATCAGGAGCTAGTTCCTAGTCCCGACCGCCAGACGCATTCTGGTTGGTGGACGCGGCAGCCAATCAGGAGCTACTTGCTGGTCCCGACTGTCTGCCGTGTGCTGGTGGTCTAAGCGTATTGATGGCAGGTTTCCATGCTGTACTCAGCTGTAGACCCCCGTCTCTGTTGAAATTATTGTCATCTAGCAGGATTTCGATGGCTTCCTTGATAACTAAGTCCCAGTAACCTGATGTCTTGTCCAAGATGGTGGTGGCGCTGAAATCTATCTTGTGACCAGTTTCTAGGCTGTGTTGGGCTACTGCAGACTTATCAGGATAATATAGTCTTATGCTGCGTTGATGTTCCTTGCAGCGTTCCATAATAGTTCGTCCCGTCTGCTCGATGTAGCATTCCCACACTCACAAGGTATTCTGTAGACACCAGGTGTCCTGAGACCAAGGTCGTCCTTAACTGGTCTCAGCAAGTTCTGGATCTTTGTGGGCGGCTTATGGATGGTTTTAATCCCGTGTTTTCTTAGCATTCTGCTAATTTGGCCGAGATGGGGCCGTAGAATGGGGTGTATGCCATGCCCTTTGTCTCCTCTTGTTCCTCGGCAGGTGGTTTATTCGAAAAGGCCCTTCTGAGGGCCAAGCCGATTTCCCTGTTGCCGAAGTTGTTCTGTTGGAACGTCTTATGTAAGTGACAGATCTCAGAAGGGAGACTCTCTTCGTCCGAAATCCCTCTCGCCCTGTGTAGAAGAGTCGACAGGACCGTTCGTTTTGTGCCGGATGGTGGTGGCTGTGTCCATTCAGATATAGATCGGTATGAGTCGGTTTCCTGTATACTCTGTGACCCAGTGTGCCATCTGACTTCCTGGAGATGAGAATGTCTAAGAAGGGGAGACATCCGTCTTTTTCCACCTCTTTCGTGAACTGGATGTTCGGGTGGATATTGTTCAGGTATTCTTGGAACTCCTGAAGTTTTTCTTCTCCATGAGGCCAGACGACCAAAGTGTCATCTGCATAGCGGTAGAAGTGAGCTGGTTTCAGGGGCGCGTTCTCCAGGGCTCTGTGCTCGAAGTCTTCCATGTACAAATTGGCTATGGCAGGTGACAGAGGTGAGCCCATGGCTACACTGTTGGATTGCTCATAATACTGCCCTTTGTACATGAAGTAGGTGGAGCTGCGTATGGTTAAAGAGTCCAATTACCTCAGGCGGGAAGTGAGGTCTCAATAACTCCAACGTTTCCTTGAGTGGTTGAAATAAGTCACTAATATTACAAGGATAGCCTGGAAAACACTACATTTCTTTATGCATATTATTAAGAAAGCTAACCGAAAGTCAAAAGAATTAATGTACATAACCCATGTTCGGTCCACTGCTGTGGAGTAATGGTAGGCACATCTGACCGTGAAATGAGTGGGCCCGGGTTCAAATCCTGATTGGGGCAAGTTACCTGGTTGAGGTTTTTTTCCGAGGTTTTCCCCAATTGTAAGGCGAATGTCATGTAATCTATGGCGAATTCTCAACCTCATCTCGCCAAATATCATTTCACTATCATCAATCCCATCGAGGCTAAATAACCTAGTAGTTGATATAACATCGTTAAATAACCAATTTAAAAAAGACGTCAGATAAGCAGAGGAAGTTACAAAAGCTTGTGGTGGCGAAGAATTTAAAGCGTCTGTGTTGTTAAAAAAAGGGAAGTACTACAAATGGCAGAAAAAGTGGATAGCCTATATTGATGTATTTGTTACGTGACATTACACAGGACATATCACCACATATAGTTGTAAACAACCGTGGATATTTTAAATCTGAAAGTGTACTTTAGTGTAATCAAGTGTTGCTTTGTATAATAAGAACTGTAGGCACAATGTATACGGTAAATCTCTATATGCATTTCAAAAGATTAGTAATCAACTTGACAGAAATGTTCGTGTGTCACAATATAATTTGTAATATTTTATTTGTTAATGGCACTGTTATTTTTATTAAAGTATGCGATTTAGCAGTTACATGTACTACACAAATGTCTTAATTGTTTCAAAAACAACTAAATGCATTTATGGCATTTGGCATAATAATATGAACATTTTCCATTTTGGTAATAAATTAAGTGGCAAGAAAATGTTCATGTATCACACCATATAATATTTAATATTTTTTACATTATTAATTATTCCTTTTCATTATGATTTTCTGTTTACATTTTGGAATGCTTACGTTAAAAAACAGTGATGTGTTTTTCATGAACTCCTAAGTATTTGATTAAATATCCTGTGAAGATCATAGTTACTTCGAAAATGTTACGTGTGTGACTATGGAATGACCCATCAGTATTGTTAGTATTGTTACAAATTACAAAACCTGAAACTGTTAGAATGGGATCAGGAGTAGTGACAAAAAAATGTAATGTTGTAGGCCTACATCAACATGACTATTTAATCCAGTTTCTAATAGTTTTTAAGGTTTGAAGGCTTTTTGAGGTAAACAGGATTGAACATGTGAGGGAAGGGCTATTTCTTGGTAATGGATTAGGCCTGTATATTTTATAATATTATTAACTATATATTGTTAAAGTACCTAGTAAATATGGTAATATGTATATTATATAATACTGTAAACGAGACAATATCACAGGCTGCAAACTAGATTATTCTTGTTTTTGTATAATTATACAAACATGTATGAAATAAACAAGACTACCATTGGTTAGGTTAGGATAGGATTACTTATATATTGCAATCAGGCTATATGCACAAATTTTCCAATATACTACTAACATAACTAAATAGGTAATGTTAACATTAATTTTCATACGTTTTTGTGGTGCAAGTTAAAATAATTCAAAGTAAAGTATAACAAAACTCCGACAACATTATAATTATGAACGTCAAATTCTCTTATTTTATTTATTTTTCAGTGTTTAGTCCCTTATTTCCCATTGTTCTTTGGATTTATCATTAGTGAAATATCAATTAACGGATAAATTATGTTATACACTCAGTTGATAATATGAATAATATTCACGACAAATATATAAAAACAGAAGAGATAACGAATTATAATTTAGCCGACCGATAACTTTATAAAATGGTCTACATAATCTAGGTAGATTGGCTTTGCGCGAGACTCTGTATTGTATTCTATTCAATACAAAGGCGTACTTTATCTTATCTCTCCGCTTCGCCCACGTGACAACTATAAATAGCTCCCTCGTACCGAACTTTCCAAGGTCATATAGGCCAATCATATTTATCCATGGTCATCAGTTGTCGACAGTACGTTGCTTACGAGATTATCTCGTAAGCAAGAAATAATCGATTTAGACCGACCAGACCGGTTCAGAGTTCGTGTCTCGTGATGGTGTTGGTCATTGTGCCATCTGTTGACGATTACTGAACTACATCAAGCCGGCCTCGACTGCAAACCCTAAAGCGTATATAAGAGATCTATCTGTTAGTATATATGATCTAGGCTTTAGGTTAATCACGATCTACATTGAAGATTCAAAAAATTAAAATAAGTTGCAAGTTAAAATAAGTGGATATGCGAAATTCACTGTCACTTGTTGTCAACTGTTCTTGCAACCAATATATGCTTTCTATGAAGGGGTACAAGGAGAGGTATATTACAGCACTTGTAGTTAAAGGATTTTCAGATACTTTGTCAGCATTTCTGTTCTTGATGATGAGTATTGCAGAAATTTAAAATATAAACGAGACATTTACAATATTTGAAAGAATTCACTAAAGTGATCATCTGATCATGTCATAAATGAAATGGGTAGGTTGGAAGAGAAACTGAGAAGGTACTACATGAGAATAACCAGATCAATCATAAAGAAGTAACGCTATTATTGAAGTTGAAGGCTGTGGTAATTCTGTATAGGCAATATTACAAAAACACTAAAACACATAAGAACAAAATGATATCACCAACACAACTAAAGCAATCAAGACAATGATTATACACAGTGGAAGTTATATAAATGTGCAGAGGGTAACAGAATACATTAAAATAAATAAAATAAACCTATTGTGTGTTTTGCAATTAAGTGCATGCTTAGTTGGAAAATTAGGCTGAAAATCTGCATAGTTTGGCAACAGTGCATTGCTGACTCACCTACAAATACACATACTAACTCAGGTCTGAATAGGAGCATTCTGTCCCTTAGTCACAGCAGTAGGGTTACTGAACTTCATCACAGGAAATAATTATAAGTGTTAATCTTTTTATTTAATTTGCAGAAAACCATCCATTTTACTGAAAAAACTGCAAAGGGATATATCATTCCTTATCAGTTTTCAGTAAAGATAACAGTAAAAATTAGAATCGTACGAATAGTACTTATCAAGTAAAACAGTATTAACATTTAGGACTAATTTTTTTTTCTGAGAAAAGTATCCATTTAGGACTAATTTGGTATTGGAATTTTTATGTACTCTATCCAATGAATAAGCTATTAAAATCTTAAATTATTTTGCTTTTACCCTATATAAGTCCTACGATGCAAGTGACAGAGCCTATGTATGATGTCAAAACAAGGCAACAACAGATTGTTCCCAAGGTAGCAGTACAAACTGAACAGCACAAGCAATGTAGCTACCTCAACAATGGAGGTGTTTCTCTGATCCACAAACATTTCTAATAACAAACTTAAGATTTTCATAGAAGTATAGTATAGCTCGGAACTTTTCTTTAGCAATTAATTCACAGCTCCTCTTATCACTGTGCATAAACAGATAATGTTCAGATTTCAATTCGTTAAATTTTCTTTAAATGTTAGTTTCTACCAGTTTATGTTTGTTTTTCATTACTCTTCTCACTGTTTGTTTGTTTATTTGTATATTTGTTTACTTATCTCACACTATTGCATGTTGCCATTATCAGGGCTAAAGATAAACTCTACAGCCCTGCATTAAATAAATAAATAAACAGATAAAATAAATAAAATGTTTGTTTTTCATATTGGTGGTGTGGAAATAGATACTACATCGTATAAGGTTTGTTTGTACAACAGTTTCTGACAGTTGAGCATGCGCACATCGACTTTCCTGCCCATAAATTCCAAGTGTGCATGCTCATGACAGTCGGAAACTGTTGTATGAACAAACCTATAAAATAAATGATTTATTATTATGCAAAATCCATGTTTCATCCACCATCACAATACTTTCCAAGAAAGCCTTCCCCTCCTGTTCATAACGCATTAGATGTTGCAAACTCAGTCCCATTCGGTGTTGTTTCTGCTCATCTGTGAGACATTTTGGCATCCACTTTGCGCACACTTTATGGTACTTCAATCAGTCGTAGATTATTGAGTATGCAGATCCATGACTGAAATTCAGGTTCTGAGTCACTTCGTCCACTGTACATCTCCGATCTGCCTGGATGAGATTGCTGCAACAACATTTCTTCCGTAATGAATGTGGGGGACTGCCAGGGTGCAGGTCGTCCTCCAGTGATGTTTGCCCTTGTTGGTATCGCTTTGTCCACTCATACACTTGGGCACGCGACATGCAATTGTCCACATACACCTTCTTCATACGGCGATGAATTTCAATATTGGTGAAATGCATTCGGCAGGCTAGAAACTGCACCACACTACATTGCAAGAACTTGGACGCTCCTGTTACTGTGAACGTCATATTCGTCTTGCTGCTTCGCATCACTCCCTGTCCATGCACGTTGGCCAATCTTGGAAAATACAGCTCTTAATCAGTAGTATCAACTCCAAAACTTTCCCCCATGGTGGCACATAACCTAATTGTTGGCAGCCGATTTCTCGTTTTCATTTAACTGACCCTCGTAATAAGACATACAAAAAATATGATCAAATTAAAATGTGTTATTACAAGATATTAAAGCACTCACTTTATTAAATTGTGACATAAATTGCCATATATAGTGTCCCATTAACGACGCAAGAATTTCGTAGAAAAAATATTACTGAAAAATTACAGATATACTTCGCCACTCTGCTCGCACACTCCTCCTCTTTCGACACAATATCCAATGACCTTCCCACACAGTTGCAGTTCAATTTCGCCAACGACAAGTTGAAAGGCAGTCAGCTGCTCATTCACTAAAGAAGTTCGCCAAATTACACATTATTCTCCTCCCCACCAAATGGCAGTGTCCTTAACTTTTGCCTTTATTCTATCCACTAGTTGATTGTGCTAAATTTCCTAACTGCAAAATCAATATTAGGCAGTGTATTAAGAGCCGAAGTAAACATTAGTATGCTAACTAACCAACATAAACAGTACATACCGGAAGTTTTCACAATAATAGTTGTCGACATCTGGTACAGAATGCCATTTTTGCAGATCAACTCTAATTCTGTCAGTTGCTAGTAGACAATTTTCTCCATCCTCTTTTTCCTCCTTGCTCCAACCAGTCTTTAGTATAACTGAAAAGAAGAATTAGAAGAAAAACAGAACTTTAATTAAATGTTATTTACTCATTTCTCCCAAGTTTACAACTATTAATTATTTTATGACTTACAAATCTGTGTTCACTTATATTTAATTGTAATAGACACAGTTACCAGGAATCATGACAATGTCTGAGAAAAAAAAAATAATTGCCTAAATAAATATTAAAACAGACAGCCCATGCATGGAAATGACAGCAACATGCCATTACGACCTAATGTACGATGAGAAAAATACCAGGTTGAAGCATATATGAGGAGGAATAGATAAGGCAGAGCTAGAAACGAAATAGTAACAACTGCAGTAGCAGTAGTAGTAAACAAAGCACAGAGAAGAAAAATTAGAAGAACAGAGTGAAGGAAAGGAGAAAAAAGGAAAGGAGAGGGAAGGGGAGGGCAGAGAAGAGGAGACGAAAGGGGAGGGGAAGGCAGAGAAGAGGAGACGAAAGAGGGAGGAAGCATATGAGAGAAGGAGAGGGCAGAAGAAAGGGAGAGCAGAGAAAGGGGTAGGAGGGAAAGGAGGAGCGATAGTAGGTTAGAGGAGAGGAGAGGGTAGGGGAGATGGGGAGGGGAGGAGAGGAGTGGGAGGGGAGATGGGGGAGGGGAAGAGAGGAGAGGAGAGGAGAGGAGAGGAGAGGAGAGGAGAGGAGAGGAGAGGAGAGGAGAGGAGAGGAGAGGAGAGGAGAGGAGAGGAGAGGAGTTATAATACAAAATTTGTTAGTTGCCTGGAGATGGTCCTAAAATTTAATCTTCTACAACTGCGTAACTATGAAAAAGTAATCTCACACAACTGTTGAACTATGAAAAGGCAGTGTTAAGTTCTCTGTAATTCAGGGTATGTACACGATCAAAATTGTTGCATAATTTCGTAAGAACTAAACTTTATTTTATAACTGCATGATAAAGATATAGTGAATTAAATTTAGTACTGTCTACACTACAGAAGCTATGAGATACCATTTCGTTTCTTGGTTCTATTTAACACAGTCTGGTCATACCCAGATGGCAATACTACGAGTATGTTATTTATTCCAAATTATGTTACTGAATAATGAAGAAAAATCCCTTTTCTATTTATATATACTATATACACAGCATTCCTACACAGACTGGTCCCACTCCAGCTTCTCCTTAACAAAATTTGTTGGCAGGTGGCCAGTGGTCATACACAGCTCCACTCTCTACAGCTTAGTTTCCTCAGGACAGTCGCTCCATACTACCATCTTAAAGCCAATAAAATATGACTACCTGGGACTGGCTTGCATAGAAACGTTTCTATACTTTGGAAATTTTCCTCAATTCTGAGGTTTCTGTCCAACAAAATATTATATACAAAAAAAATAAACATTTCCTCTTTCACACGAACATTCCACATATGACAGATTTCTGTATAGTATTACATCTTTGCCATCTGTCCTAATCATCAGAAACTTTATCTATCATCCTGAATTTCTCCATCATAATAGTTGTACATTGTGGTCGCACAGTTAGAGGTCTTCCCTTCTGTTCCTTTCTCCAATCTTCCATTTCTGCACCATCTTTGGTAATGTGCTGTCTTCCATACCTTTTTCTAATCAAAGACACTTAAAGTCTCATACCATACTTTCACCTAAAGTCTGTCCAACGTAAAAACAAAGTAACTTAAACAAATGCACGTAGTTTTGAGATCTCTGAATTGGTTGTGACGTGAACATATCTATTGGTGTTCTTTGGTTTACTCCACTTTATTCTTTTGCTAGACAGAGTATAAGTGCCCATCTTTACTTTTATCAAAGAGCTGACATATTTTTAGGTGGACATGTGGCAGCACACTCGGCATGCGAAGTCAGCATAAAGGTAAGCCTCAACCTAAGATAACAAAGCTCATACTATGGCTGACAAAAGATGCATACTCTACAGTACATGGATTCAAACTACAGTATAAATTGCGTCCAATAAATGTTGAAACTGCATCATAATTATTGCAAATACTGTAATTGACGATAAAGGGTCCTTACAAGTTTATTCATAAAAATATTTCAAGATTTACAGCCAATTCACGCACAATTTGTCCACTTAAATACTGTTGTCTTAAAAGATGAATTAAAAAAAACTGAATCACGAAGATGGCATACATTTTCTCTTGAGTCGTACATATTTTGCAACGATTCAGTTACGTTGCAAATGATGTTAATGTTTATAATTCATTTTTGTAATATTACTCAGAAGACAAACAAAATGTAATCATTTAATTTACAACCAAATAAAAAAAAAAAAAAATATATATATATATATATATATATATATATATATATATATATTATATATATATATATGAGTGCATATGAAAAGTGCTCTTTATACCCCAAAGTAAGTCATTTGGTTTCATTTATACTTTATAACCTATATCTTAAAACAAAAAATGCACACAGGTTATCTGATCTGATGGACTTACAAAGTTTCGAAAAGAAAAGAAGAAATTATTCTCTATATGAGAATTTCTCTTACCAAAACTTCTTTCATCCATATTAAATTAACTGTTACTTGTCAGTTTATTTTTCACAGTACAAACTCATGAAGAAAATCTATTATGGTTCTGATTGGGACTAACTCGCAATTTTGTATCTTTCTATTTCTAATACAGACCAATCAACTTTGTACTGAAAATTTTGTATATCATGTGCATCATTTCCAGATAAATCTACTTGTACATAATAAATATGAACAAAATTCGTCCAATAGCTTAGAAGTAGCTGCTGTACATAAACAGAATGGTCGAAACTACTTTTTCGGTACCAACGACGCTGAAAATATTGAAATCAATTTGTGAAGGAACACAATACTTTCTCTTTACACTTCGAATAATGAGAAGGTGAGAAAGAACATGACAAATCCCAGACACTTCACTACACGGAGCTCAATTTTTATTTCTACTAACGGAAGGGTTTCAGAATTAAAAAGAAAACTATTTCAGTACTGTTAAGAAATAGATCCTTTGGACTATTTTAGTCCTCCTAAATTGAGCTCTGTCTATTCTCATTAAGATTCTTTGGCAATATGAACATCTTTCAAAGGCATACTTTCCATAATTTTATTCTCTAATGATATATGGATTAATATTCTGGACTAACTCATCTGAAGCTGAACATATTTTTGTTTTGCAAAGAAAGTTCTAAGAATAATAACAAGTGTACACAAAAGAACATCATATAAAAATATTTTCCAAAATTTAGAAATACTGACCTTATTTTGTAAATGTATTCTTTTCCTCATGATGTTTTACATTAAAACCAAGATAAATTCAGTACTAACCCGAAAATTAATTATTTTAATACAAGATACAAATCAGAACTCCATCTACCCTCTATAAGTTGTTAAAAAAAAAAAGTTCACTATTCATGTACTACAATCTTCAATGCACTGCCTAATTATCTTAGAGCTTTGAATGGTCAAGAGAAGAAGTTTAGAACTGAATTAACAAAACTTCTCCATACTCATTCCTACTGTCCAACTGATGAATTGTTTATGTTTGTATATTAACATGTATTAGGGTAGACCAGGGTAATTGTAAACACTTTTCACTGGTTTCAAATATATTCCAACATTACACAACCCTCAGTAACTGTAAGCATGACAAAGAAACATTGTGTTATTTTTAGATCTTCCTTTTCCTTGAAAATGGGTTTAAAATAATAAGGTTGACTTTTTTCATCTTTTAATAGCTAGTTTATACTTACTCCACTACTTACATTTACCCCTTCGAGAGGGGGGTAATTGTAAACACCAATTTTCGCACAGGCTATCAGACACTGAACATTTTTTGTTCTGTTTCAGAAGAAAGAGCTGTACTCCTTCCACTCCAATTTTGGTCACCGGTACATTTCGTCCCTTTAACTTATGATATATGATGGATATAGGAACTCAGTACCTTTCCTGAGCTTCACGATAACTGTAGTTACTATTTTTCACATCTGTGACAACCCTCTCTAAATCCTCTACAGTGTAGTTAGGTGGGGGTCTATTTCTAATATAATTTCTTGGCATTTTGATTACTGAAAAGTACAAAATGTAACCATAGTAAAACATGTTTACAATTATCCCCAAGCAATTAAAACTATGGGGCAAATGTAAACACATCATAATTTAATGAACTGAGATTATGGGAGATCTCAAAACCATTGTAATAAATGTTGACTACTATACATTAAAAACAACATATTCTTAAAAAATAGCATTGTACGTTTACTATACATTAAGTTACTCATAAAAAAACAACATATTCTTAAAAAATAGCATTGTACGTTTACTTACAATGCCAGAAATGAAGATGAAGCAAAATTCTTTCTCAACTTTTTTTGTAGGCTCTTATAAAACATTCATTCACAAGTAAGCAGTTACTCCTATTTGGCGCCAAACTGCTTTGTAGGTTAGCCAACATGTTAATTTAAATACTCTCAAAATTAAAATTTTTATATTGACAGTTTTGTATTTCTCACAGCATTTCTTTACAATTACCCCCTGTTTACAATTACCCTGGTCTATCCTATATATTTTTGTATAATAATTTATTTCACATCTCAAAGCGACAATACTGGTGTAAGATCTACGGAATACATAGAATAAATTTAATGGAATGAAATAAAACAATATAAAGATACTGAACATGTCACAAGTCAAACAGTAGGACTCCCTGATCATATGGTCAGTAGCACAAGGCTTCCACTTGGAAAAACACAGAACACAAAATATGGGAGACACACTCAGCTTCTATGGATGAATGACAGTTCATGCAAATTAAATTAATAACAAATAATGTAAATGACTTACCATTCAGTATTTTGTAAGCATCACTTTCGAAAAATTTCATGGTCTGATTAAGTCTTGGAATAATATTGAATAATAGCTTGCGCGGTTCGTAACACCTGCAAATGAAAGTTAAATTTCACTGTTCAATGCAATTCTATTAATTTTTCAAGATTATATTATGTACACTCATGGAAGGAAACACTGGCCGGTTGAGAATATTGTCTTCATAGCAGCCATGCAGTACAGCTGTACAGAAATATTACATTATACTATCTTCATGATTCCACTCACTGTTTTCCCTCCCACGCATTTAGAACGAAACTAACCCTATTCTGCTGTTATCCGTCTCTAATTTAATCATATAATTCACGAAACTTCCAAATATACGAATTTAACAACATAAAAGTTTTCAGGTGCCTGCAATTTTCACATGCATGTGAAAAGGACATTAACAAAGGCTTATTGTCAAATGTGCAGTAGCTCATTGGTAAAATACTTTACTACGAAACAAAAGTTACCATGTTCAGTCCCAGCTTATTCCTTGATTTTTTTTTTAATTTGTATTTTCACGTGATATTAGTTTTAGTCCACTACTGCTATCATAATAATTTGCTCATATTGTATCTCATTAGTATGGCAATTTACTAACCTACCAGAACAGTGATCCATTTTTATGGTGCACATTTGTTGCTGTTAGCATTGAGCAGTTTTGTGTTTACACTCAAGATTTGAACTTTGATAAAAGGACTTGTGCTATTAAAGTCTGTTGTTATAAAATAACACACTTAAATGATAATAATATAATCAAATAATGACGATAAAATTATGTCGAAGTGACAATGCCACTTTTACTTTAACTAATAGCTTTGACAGGGCTTTCCTTATCGAAAGACTCTGTTTGCACCTCATGGTATATTGACTATGATACTTGTTTTTGATGTTAAAACCCCATGAGGATCAAACATGTTAATGACCTATATTTTGTCTTTCATTCATAAAATTAAATAATTATTTAAAAAAATCCAGTAATTAAATTTATGTAACTCTTTTATACACATGTTATTCTTATTTATTTTATTTAATATTCCATCTAAGGTTGACAACTCTCATTGGAGCCAGAACCGGACATTTCGATAAAATAACTGCCCAAATACCTACTGTGCGATTTCTACTTAAAAATGTAGAAAATATTATTATTATTATTATTATTATTATTATTATTATTATTATTATTATTATTATTATTACTGCTGCTACTATACTTTACTTTCCAAGAATTCATAAAATCTATCCAGTTTTTCAACCTTTTCATGTCTGAAGAAAACTCATTAAACACTTTGTTATAAATGATTCAACATCACATAACAGCTCAAGTCCATGCTTCAATGTGACAATAATCAGCAATCAGATTTGGCATCTAGGGTTGCCAACCCTCCCATTTTTTCCAGGATCTCTGGTATTTAGCCCTAACTTTTAAAAGTCTCGTATTTTTCTTTTCTTCAAGCATTTTTCTCCCTTATTTTGCATGTGGGTCATTCCATAATTTCGGACATGACACTGGGACTTTTTTGGGTTAAACCCGTTAATTACGTTTATTACTGTGATATGTTTTTTTTGGGGGGGGGGGGCAAATGTGGCAGATGTTCTTGAATTTGCCCTCTTTCGATCGACAAACATTTACACATATAAATGTAGCTTCCCACCATTCTAAATCATCTTTTACAATTCATTTTGTTTGAAGTTCAATCTATAAGATTTTTTTTTTTAATGTAAGAATTTAATTTAATTTTTGATCCATGTTGTTTCAGCGAAAGTTTTTTATTTTTTTATTATTTTTTTTTTAGCTGATAAAAGTTCTGCTTTTGATTTTAGTTTTAGTTAGTTTTTCTTTCAGACATTTTTTATTGACCTTGAAACTTTTATTATATTTTAAATCTGGACTATTATACATGTCCTTCTATACCACATTATCAGAATTAGTTTTAATTATATTCATGTAAGTTATACTCTGGTTTAATTTATGTCAACTGTATCATTTGGTGGTCAATTAAAAAAACACAGCCGGTCACTTGTTTCCATGAGTGTACAATTATAATCTGTTGATGTATACAACTTAAAATTAATTCCAACATACAGTTAAACTTGATTATAGCGTCATCAAAGGGACTAAAGAAATGTCACAATAAAAGAATGTCGAGTGTTGCTATAAGAAAAAATAAATACAGTAAATAAAATTCGAAGTACATACACAAAATTACATAGGCTATTTTGTACACTAATAATTCAATTTGTAATTTTATATGGACCTACAGTACTACAACCTTTTTAAATCCTTTACAAACTTTTTGTCTCTTTATTATTTTGAGAAATAAGAACACTGTACTGGATTGTAGAAAAAAGTGAAATAAGAGTAAAAATACTATTAAAGTACAGTAATTAAATAAGTACAGTACTCACAACTAAGAACATGAGGTGAAGATCTCTGTAATCTTTTTCTGCTTTTGTTCTGCAAAATATTGCATCTGTAAATCATTTTCAATAGTTCCTTAATGAAACCAAATTCACGGCATACATCAGCTTACATTTTGAAGCTTATGATTTGTCTCATAACATTACATTTATTTTCCACTTAAAACTTTTCTCTTCTTTGCACTTTTTTCTACCGTACTGTACATAACATCATCTGTTTGCAAACAACATCTGTACAGACTGAATTGAATGTCTGGATTACAGTATGATACACAACTTGGCTTGGTATTGTTTGTAAAGGGTTGTTGGCATGACACAAGAGAGAGAGAAAGTTTGGCCTACCCCACATTCCAATCTCTTTTCTTAGAATTCCAGTTCTTGACCCATGAAACGCTTTTGTCACAGTAAATGAAAACTGTAATGGTCACTAATGGCAGATTCCTCTCAACAATAGTCTCTATTTATTGTAGGACAACCCTCTTTCTTAAAATTCCAGTTCTTGGTCTATAAATGCTCTCATCACAGTAAATAAAAATGATATAGGTAACTAATGACATTACCACTATCTACAAATTCCTCTCTTCAGTTTATCGTTTAATGTGCGTATAATTTAATGTTGTTAAATGTCCCTATAAACAAGTTGTTTATTAAAATATATTTTTTAAAAATAATAAATCACTTTATTTTATACATATAACAATCATATTTCTTAATGACTGTCACTACAGCTGAGGTGCCGCACTAATCATGGTTGCTACAACCAAGTCGAACTGTATTTTATTACTAAGAAATTGATCACTAATGTTTAACTTAAAAAAAAATTATTTTACATAAATATCATTCTCTAAATGTTCAAGCAACTGTAATATATGTAATTTTATAATTACTTTATATTCAGATGTTAACACTGTATAAATTTGACCTCATTTGTCTATATCTGATACATAATAATAAATCTAAAGGTTTTGTTTTTCAAAATCAGCTAGAAAAATGTTTTTCAAATTGCTTTAATTATAAAATATTTTAGTAATTTCTGTTTTAATTTTCTCATGATATTGAAAATATTTATACTTACAAATCTCTACATCTCTTCTGTGTCAGCAGAATACCATCGGCAATGATTATGCAAGTTTTTACAAGAAATTCTGCTTCAGACACTTTCCTATACAGGTTCTCAACCAAGAAAACAACACTACTACGGAGTGGAAAGTGACACAGAGGAACGAAAGAGCGTTGAAACTGAAGGAGAAAGAGATTACATAACATTAGAACAATAAATTTTTATTCTAAATAGATTCACACACATCTCAACAGTAATAACTAGAGCTCAGATTTATATGCAATATAAAGTGGTCCTGCTACTTTGTATATATTTAACCACGCCCCCACATGCATGTAGTATCAGATATTTCTGGATACTCATGGGAAGCAATGCAGTCTTTAAAGAAACAAAACAAATTTAAGCACAGCATCTCTTGATAGCTCTGATGACCTGCAAGTGTAATAAGCTCAGTGCATAGTTCAAAGGAGACTACTTGCCTCCTTTATGTAATAAAGACTGGAAAATGTATTTATCAATTTACTTGATAACATTTAATATTTTAAATAAAGGGTGAGTCAAAAACACCTGACGGTTTTCTCAATGCAATACAAATCATACCCGCTGAATGTCACTGCTGTAGTGGATGTCCTTGTGTTGTATACGTTTTGGAGTTCAGTTGAGATGGAATGTTGGTCTACTGAACACCACATTACTGCGGTAGAGTTGTTTATCAAAACAGAGTCCATTACTGCTACACAGCGTGGGTTTTGACTGCAGTTTGATACACGTCATACACCTAATCGCAATAGCTTGATATTGTGGTTATGTTAATCATGTCCGATGAAGCACACTTCCATCTCTGTGGATATGTCAACAAGCAGAATTACTGATGCTGGGTTTTCAACAATCTTCAGGAACTGCACAGTGAAAAGGCGACAGTCTGATGCGGAATTTGTTCGGATGGCATCATTGGGCCTTATTTCTTCGAGGATGAGCAAGGAGTAACAGTTACTGAACTCCAAGCATTACATGAACATGCTAGAAACTCTTCTTCTGAATTTCGTCCGTGGTCATCGATAGTGGTGGTTCCAGCAAGATGGAGCAACAGCTAACACAGCTAGGATCTCCATGGCCATTCTTAGAAGATAGTCATGCAAATGAAGAGTGACAGCATGTTGCCAAGTTGACCACCTGGAACTACGATGCACTGCTTTCCGAACTCGTTCCACATTTGCAGGTGTACGAGCTGAATGAGGACGTCCTGGTGGCTTGGTATCCTTTATTGACCCCTCTGTACGCCATTTTGCTACCCACAATACCAAGGTATTGTGATTAGGTGCATGACATGTGCCAAACTTTAGTCGAAACCCACGCTGCATAGTGTAACAAACTCTGTTTTGATGAACAACTCTACCGCAGCAATGCGGTGTTCAGTAGATCTATGTTCCATCTCAACTGAACTCCAAAACGTACACAACAGAAGGACATCCACGGATGATTCAGCACATATGATTTGTTTTGCATTGCAAAAATCGTCAGGTATTTTTGACGCACTCAATATAATAAAAATCTAAAAACTTCATAAAAGCCATACTGTGTTAAAAAAAAAAGGTAACACATCTTAATATACCACATAGCTGTTTCAGAGTGCGTTTACTTCAACTTCAGTGGACGAACTGTTGCTGGCTGTTTGTGTCTTCCAGCTTACTGTCTCACTGCAGGTGGGGGTGTCTGGGTATGATGGTGGGGGGAGGTGGTGGTAACTGGGTATGGAGATGAGAGGAAGTGGGGATGCCTATGTATTGTCTAATACAATATCAAAAAGTACAAGCAAATTGAAGTTCAATTGGATATTGAGTATATTTTGCTTGTGTAATCTCGTATGTTTGTAACTTTCATATTACTATAACACAGCAGTAGGAACAAGAGCACATTATGTGTGTGGGTACCCGCTGCTTGTTCTGTGTCTTGACTGGGCAGGCGATTAGACCACCTCTCAACATGGCAGAGCAAGATGAATCTAGTGGAAGAAGGGATGAGGAGACCTGACCTGATAGTCCATAGCATGATAGACACTTTATATCTGCAACTAATGATTGTGCAACTTGTCTACTGTGTAATATAATTATTATAACATGCAAATATAATATTGAAAGACAGTACAAAACTAGACATACAACCACTTGTGATGAATTAGAAGAGGAGGAATGTTTCAAGATGTCGAAGGTCCTAAAGTAATCGAAAGAGGTATTTCGTAGAATTTTTATGTTCTTATGATTTCTTATTTCTTATATGACACATTTCGACCTCAAAGCTAGAAGATGACCATTACATTATAATTTACTACTGATAACGGGAGAAAGGGAACATAAATAATACGGTTTAAGAGTAGCCTACTGTACAACCCAGGGATACTTTTGAAATGTTATAAAGTATTGACTATTCCAACGTTATAATGAGGCTGAGAAACATGGACTATAATATAGGACAACTTCGAAGAATGGAAGCTGCAGAGATGAGACTGCCAGTAACAGAACATAAAAAACGCTCTGTTGATGGATTGAGAAGTTCAAAATCAGAGGCGGAATCGAGGCAGTTGAGCAATCTTAATTGAAATAAAATGATTGCATAAAATATGTTTCACTACATCTTCTGTTACTGCATCTTTCTGCAAAATATGTCCCTTTATCGAAAATTGTAAGATCGCAGGCCTGCCACTGCTAGCATCCAGATGATGTAAAGAGCTCACTTGCTCCTCACAGAACCCACTGCTTCCCATGCATATCCACTTTATATGCCCACATGCTGACCCCTGCTCTAATACATTTAATTGTTTCCTCTTTGATGCAATGTGTAGTAATTCCATGTGTTTTTTCTATGCTGGAAAATTTAAACTTCGTAATGTTGTCGTCCGTTGAATGAGGACATTAAGCCTGGCTCTCATGATGCTATTCGATAGGAGTAGGCTACGTGCCGACACTGGTTTCCCCTTCTCAATCATCATCCTCACCCATTACTTATACGAACACTTACACATACACAACATAACTCTTAACAAATACACATCATGTACAGCGTGGCTTGCCGAAGTGGTGTAAAAATTGAAAATGGATCACATTCTTGTCATCTATCCGCAATATGCAGAACCCGAATCACGCAAGTGAAGTGGGTAGGCATTGGATGCACATAATATATAGGCCTACACACACACATTGCAAACCACACTTTCTGAACCATAATTATATACCACGCACAACTAAAAACAGTTATCATTTTAGCTTATAGTGCATATAAATTCCGGCCCTAGTAATAACTTATGACGTCTTAACAGTAATAAGAGGCAATCCCACTGATTAAATGACAGATACTCATGAACATGTAGTACCTCATATATCTGAATCAACAGTAGTTCCAACCAATTGATAAGGAGAGGTATGTTCCATGGCAACCGTATCACACTAATGGGTGATGTCCAGGTGATATTTCCATACAGTGTGTCATAAAAATTTGAATTCAATGTTGCAGCTGTGGACAAAAAGTGGCATTTAAGAAAAAACCAATGCATCTATTAGCAAAGGAAGGCAATCATGTACCACACCCAAATACCATCAGAGGACTTTAGTATTTAGTATTTATTGTTAATAGTTCACAAAAGTACATAAACTTCATAATTTGAAGTTGATCTATATATGAATAGTAATTATACATAATAAATATACAATTTAATAACTAATTTATCTATCACATAACTATGTAATTTGAGTTGGTTCAAACTTGCACTTACATCTGGTTTCAGTGCATGTTTAAACCAATCATGATAACTATAAAGCCTAGAACTTCTGTATCTGCCACTTTTGACAATTCTCTACAATAAACATTTGTAAATCAATTTTCCTTGATACTTTAATCATCAATTCTGTTCTGTGACTTTCATATATATATATGTTTAATTTTAGGTTCACTTATACGTGATAACTAATCATTCCATATCATCATACCACATTCAGGTTAGCATTATCAGAAGACTTACACAGCCACAATATTCAATGAAATACAAGACAAAATTGATAACTGCATGCAAACCATGCCAGAGAGGTGTCAACCTGTTGCAAATCTTCGTGGAAATACAACTCTGACAATCTTTTTCTCTGTGTAATTAATTTTTATTTTTGTCTCTAGCATTTCTTTTCTTTCTATTGGGTAGTATTACTACAGAATACCCTATACAAAAAAAAAAAAATACCCTAGAAAAACTTTAACTTAATCTATTACACAACTATATTTAAGAATAAATTATAAATTATATTTTTTTAAATTGCAATATCCCTACATTTTTTAGTAGTTTATTTATACTTTTATCTCACAAACTGGAATACTTCCAGAATTACATTCATAACTAATTGCATTAATATACATGTATAACATACAGGAATTGGTTTAAATTTTCACTTTTATATCGAATAAATTATTAATCACTTGACTATGTCCTATACATTTTGCCACCACTGTACTTAATATATCTCCTTTCGTTCTAGGAATACTAGAACACAACATAGTGGAGATGAACTTGGCATATGTAACTATTCCCTAAAAACAACCTATAACGATAGTTACTCATTGCATATAAAAATGAATGTAAATACATCATTATTCACTGTAACACACAACGAAACTTAACCTAGTGCAAAAAAAAAATTAACGACGTAACACATTCTTATTTCTTTTAAAATCATAACATTGAAAGAGACAATAATATTGTGACAGCGACGTGAGAATCGAACTCACGACCAGCGTCCCGCAAGAAAGCAGATCGCACAGGCTCCACGGAACATTGACTGACGTCGCGCGGTGGAGAGAAGAGAGAGGGTGTATTACGTCACGCGACGAGTCCGCGCGCGCAGCTGCTTACGGAGGGAAGGGGGAACGGACCTTCCCGGCCCTTCCAGAAATGCGCCGATGTAGAGATATTGAGATAATTCTCTACACACCTGTAGAAGGTTCTCGTAACTATGATTTTGCTATAAAAGAGCAGGCGCCAGCGAACTAGACAGAGTTTTCAGTTATTCAGTCAGTGAGAAAGCCAGAGCAAGCAAGCCAGCCGGAGTTCGACTCGAGTGTGCGTCCGCATCTGCGTCAGCATCCGAAGGCCTGAGTTCGAGTGCAGTGGACCGCAGTTGGAGGGACCTGAGTTCGAGTGCAGTGGACCGCAGTTGGAGGGACCCGAGTTCGAGTACAGTGAACTGTCTCTGAAGGTCTGTGGTTCGAGATACTGTGAACTCGAGTGACTGAGATAGAAGAACTGTGAACTGAGAACTGGTAGTTCTGATTTGTAAATAGTGCTTTGTAAATATTAGTTAAGATTAACAGTTCATTGTTGTGCGTAATAGTCCAAGTAAATTGTCATTGTCGTCGGTGGAGTGCTATAACGAATACTGTGAAGATCCAATTGTTGACGAGAGCGTTTAAGGTGAACTGTAGAAAGGAATTATTGTTGTGACGAATAAATTACATTGTTGTTACAAATAAAATTCACACGTGTCAGAATCGGGACATTATCGACAATGGAGAACCTACAGCAGATCCTGCAAGCCATCGCAGAAATGAAAGCAGAAATGAACATGCACATTAGTGAAGTAAAAGATAACATGAACAAGCACATCAGTGAGGTTAAGAACGACATAAGTGATGTGAAAACGGAGATGAAAAGTGACATAAGTGAAGTGAAGGGCGACATAAGTGAAGTGAAAACGGAGATGAAAAGTGACATAAGCGGAGTGAAAGGCGACATAAGCGGAGTGAAAGATGATGTCACTACGCAAATTGAAAGCGTTTCAGCCCACGTAGATGGAATTGTCGCCATCGTGAAAGACGAACTCAAAGCCGATCTTGACAACCTAAACAAGAATTTTACAACTATAAACGAGGCAGTAACCGAATTGAGGCAGGAGGTAGACCATTTCGACGGCAAAATCCGCGATCTCGAGCGCCGTCAAGAGCAGACGAGCGAATTGCTGGACAAGACGAGTGAGGTGATGGAAAAACATGCTGAAGAAAACAAGCACATCCTCGCGTTGGTGGATCGCCAGGCTAGAGAACATAAACAGATAGTTGCCGAGGAGGTTCGACGTGCCATGCAAGAAGCGGCCACAGAGTTGAGGACTCCATATAGTGCCCCTGCGGAACCATCGGCTTCAGCCAGACATCACAACGTCAAGACGCCGAAGTTCGACGGTACGACGTCTTGGGCGATATTCCGTCGCCAGTTCGAGGCCATCGCAGAGCACAATGGTTGGACGCCAGCAGAGAAAACTACTCAACTGCTGGCCGCGCTTCAGGGACAGGCGTCGGAGATTCTTCACAGCGTTCCAGAAGATGGGACAGCCGCTGAGATAATGGCGGCCTTGGAGGGACGTTATGGTGACCATCAACTTGCTGCAGCATTTAGGACCCAACTAAAAACGAGGGTCCAACAGTCAGGCGAGTCCCTGCAAGAATTCGCGATGGCGGTGGAACAACTGGCCCATAAGGCGCTCAGGGGCCTACCTATTGACTTCATCGCTGGAGAGGCAGCCTACACCTTCGGCAGCGGAGTTCGAGACCCGGAAATAAGACGACAGCTACTCCTGGCAGAGCATCGCACTATCAACGCAGCTCTGGCGGCGGCCCTCAGGATGGAGGCGGCCAAGTCGGCGGCGGGAGTCTCAGCACCGCACTGGATCAGGAGCGTCACGGCGACGGATGCTGGGGGGCGCCAACCGAAGCCACCCGAGCGGCAGTCAACGGAGCGGCGGAGACGACGGGCGCCCACCTGCTGGTCCTGTGGCAAACCGGGACACTTGAGAAGGGACTGTGACCAGTCCGGCCACAGGCAGGAGAGAGAGGTGGCCGACGTCGAGGAGCGCCAGCAGTCAACGGAGCGGCGGAGACGACGGGCGCCCACCTGCTGGTCCTGCGGCAGACCGGGACACCTGAGAAGGGACTGTGACCAATCCGGCCACAGGCAGGAGAGAGAGGTGGCCGACGTCGAGGAGCGCCAGCAGTCAACGGAGCGGCGGAAACGACGGGCGCCCACCTGCTGGTCCTGCGGCAGACCGGGACACCTGAGAAGGGACTGTGACCGATCCGGTCACAGGCAGGAGAGAGAGGTGGCCGACGTCGAGGAGCGCCAACAGTCAACGGAGCGGCGGAGATGACGGGCGCCCATCTGCTGGTCCTGCGGGAGGCCGGGACACCTAAGGAGGGACTGCGACCGCTCTGGCCACCGGCCGGAGAGAGAGGTGGCTGACACCGAGAGGAGTCAAAAGTCGCCTGAGCAACGGGGACGACGGGTGCCCACCTGCTGGTCCTGCGGTGAACCTGGGCACTTGCGGAGGAGTTGCGACCGACCTGGCTACAGTCAGGAGAGAGAGGGGGCCGATGCTCGGAGGAGCACGTCGGCGCCATCATCACCATCCCCTCGGCTCGTCCTGAAACCGGTCGACAGAAGATGCGACGATGGGCTGATTGCTGAAGGACAGATAAGAGGCCGTCCATGCAGAGTACTGGTGGACACCGGGGCGATGCTCACTATCGCCAGACCAGACGTCGTGCGTGGCCTACCTGGGAGGACGCCGCTGCGCCAATACGAGCTACGTACTGCTTCAGGCGAGAGCTTGCCCATCCAGAGAGAGGTCTTCCTGGACCTGACCTTGGGGAAGAGGAAACTGGAGATGTGGGTGTTCGTCGCCAACATCACCGAGGACGTCGTCCTGGGACTCGACGCCATGCGGTTACTCGATGCGACGGTGGACGTCCGGCGCCGTATACTCCGTCTTGGTCGGGATGAAGTGTTCCTGATGGACGCCGAGGACCAACCCGTGGCCAGCGAGCTCTCCTTGGAGGGCCAAGGGGAAGAGCAAGATGGCGCCCACGCAGTACGAGTATCGCTGCCCAGCCAAGCCAAGGATGGGGTGGCGCCACCATAAGGAGGGAGCAGCCGGAGGACCCCAAACGTTGGACCGATTAGCAGCCTACCAAGGGACTGCCCGAGACGAGCAGTCCTAAGGAGGGAGCAATGTGACAGCGACGTGAGAATCGAACTCACGACCAGCGTCCCGCAAGAAAGCAGATCGCACAGGCTCCACGGAACATTGACTGACGTCGCGCGGTGGAGAGAAGAGAGAGGGTGTATTACGTCACGCGACGAGTCCGCGCGCGCAGCTGCTTACGGAGGGAAGGGGGAACGGACCTTCCCGGCCCTTCCAGAAATGCGCCGATGTAGAGATATTGAGATAATTCTCTACACACCTGTAGAAGGTTCTCGTAACTATGATTTTGCTATAAAAGAGCAGGCGCCAGCGAACTAGACAGAGTTTTCAGTTATTCAGTCAGTGAGAAAGCCAGAGCAAGCAAGCCAGCCGGAGTTCGACTCGAGTGTGCGTCCGCATCTGCGTCAGCATCCGAAGGCCTGAGTTCGAGTGCAGTGGACCGCAGTTGGAGGGACCTGAGTTCGAGTGCAGTGGACCGCAGTTGGAGGGACCCGAGTTCGAGTACAGTGAACTGTCTCTGAAGGTCTGTGGTTCGAGATACTGTGAACTCGAGTGACTGAGATAGAAGAACTGTGAACTGAGAACTGGTAGTTCTGATTTGTAAATAGTGCTTTGTAAATATTAGTTAAGATTAACAGTTCATTGTTGTGCGTAATAGTCCAAGTAAATTGTCATTGTCGTCGGTGGAGTGCTATAACGAATACTGTGAAGATCCAATTGTTGACGAGAGCGTTTAAGGTGAACTGTAGAAAGGAATTATTGTTGTGACGAATAAATTACATTGTTGTTACCAATAAAATTCACAATATAATTGCTCTTCAAACTTACCTATATGTGCGCGAACCTGATGACCAGCAATAATATTCAACATGAAATTAACTAGTCCTTGTCTGTCCAACATCATCATTGGGGGTGCTGCACCTCTGGAAAGAACTAAACGACAGTTTCTTTTAAAAGTCAATTTTGACGAACTTATTAATAGGATAAATTTGGCAAGTAATGAAATGTTAAAGAACATATATCCTTCTAAAGTTCAAAAACTAAAATCATTGACATAGGAGGAAGGGAGGAAAATGAAAATTTACATCACGAGTTCCACTATACTTGCGAAATGATACAATCTTTTTTGTAATTGATCACATATTCCTATATCAAGCTCATACAAATTACACTTACGTTCGTATTTTTCTTCCCAATCAACCAATTGAGTTTCAAGTCCTTTTCCTCCATACCAAAAGTTGAAAGCAAATGCAGCATTTGTGAAACCAATTATCACCTAATAACAAGAAATATAATTAAATACAAAAAATACACACACTTAACATTATTTTATATATTCTAGTTTTTCTAACAGTATATTCCACAATAAAAACTTGCATTAATTACCTGAGAGAGCGGATGAAATGCAGATATGCTATCTACAAAGTAAAGTCCACGACAAACAGACGTTTGAAAGAATGCAGCAATTGGTAGTACACTGAATATTTTAAATTTTCCACGCGGACATGAAATTACAAAATAGTGAAAAATCATCTCATCTTCCAAAAATTCATCTTTGACAAAGGCTTTTGAATCGCATGAATCAAGGTTTTTGCACATTGCAGAAATAAAGCAACCAAGTTCACAGTTACGTTGTTGAACCTTACAAATCTTATCTCCCTGAAAAAAAGAAAAGAAGAAATAAATAAATAATTTAATTATTAAATTATTATTAAATTATGTGGAAAACTTTTCGAGAGTGGATACAGAATCTAAAAACAAGCAAAAGATTTCATACAAATACACAGTATAGTTAATACCACTTTGTTTTTAATAAAATAGCAGGTACTTTATGGCTCATACATGTTTGCTTATTCCAACTGGGTAATTCCATAATAACAGCCCCTTACCAACAAGAAAATTTAAGTTCAGTGAATGAAGTGAAACTTTCTATTGGTATTGTATATATGTTGAATTTTATGTTGGTAACACTCTCACCAGCATACTTCATTTGTTTTCAGTGACAGGCGATGCTTATTGAAGTGTATGTCTTTGTATGAACAAAGCTATAGTTTTATTTCAGTACTAGCAGTACCTGCGCACTTCGCTGCACTCGTTACAAATAAATATAATTGACTTAAATCTGTTATATTTCCAAATACAGCTTTGTTATTGTTAGTTAATAATTAATCTATTATCAATTATAAATCGTTTGCTACTGAATTACTTTCAAAGCTGTATTAGAACTAAGAATGTAACTGTTATTACCATCCAATAGGTTATGGAGTTGTTCGATTAATTCTACTCTTAAGCATGGTATTATGTTAGACCTAACATCATCTGAAATAGAATATATTTGTAAGAACTGAAGGTTGTTTACTCTCAGCTGGAAGAAGGTTTTGTCACCAAACGATACCATTTGAAATAAGGTGTTGTACTGCCCTATATTATTTAAAATGTGTGTTGATAACAGATGTACTACTTTAAAACGTGTGTTGATAACGGATGTACTACTATAAGTACCTACCTAAGTTTTTAATTGGTTGTGAGAGCTTTTGAATCTCAGGAAGAAAAACTTTTCCAGCAGCGCAACATATTCAAGACTAATTTACAAACATGTTAAACGAATTGTTCATCTACATAAAGTACTAATTTGAATGATTGAATACCCCCCGGAATAAGGGTATATGGTACATTGTTTCCCTATGCACTTAGACCCTTATTAATACCCCCCGGAATGGTACACTGTTTTTCTATGCACTTAGATCCTTATTCTGGGGAGGGAGGAGGAGGGTATTCAATTCTTCTCAACATCAATTGAATGTCGTTTTATAGGCCTACCGCTTCTTTATTTTATAACTGTCTCCATTACTATAAACTTCACTGTTAATTAATTATACTTAAATTGAAACATTTGCAAACACTGTGCATGATTTATTCGTATTTCACTTCATGACCAGGTGTAAATGCAATAAGAATACAATTTTATACACTATAAGACCATATATTATTATATGGAATAGCAACAATGCTCTAATGGTTACGTGCGTGCTTGTGTGTGTGTGTGTGTGTGTGTGTGTGTGTGTGTGTGTGTGTGTGCGTGTGCTCGTAGACATATGCGCAAAAACTACAGGAAAAAGTAATAAAAAGCTACATGCTTATTACATGATGTCACTTTCCAGCAATGAGACTAAAGACAAATGCATACCTTAGGAAGAGCATTCCACCAACAGATGTCAACAGCACGAAGATTGAGCCATTTCAGTAACTGTACATTCCATTGTTTTTTTAGGTAGAGTTCAAAATGACTAGCCCGAAGTTGATGACCATAGTGCCAGCTCTCTGGAGGATTCCATCCAGTTTTATCAGCTCCGTCTACAATTTCAGCTACTAGCCATCGTTTTAGCAGCTGCAGCAAGCATCCAATTGCACGAAGATGCAATGGAAGAGTACCACACATCTACAAAAACATATACGTTTATGTATTATTTTAAGTAACATTACAGTAGAACCTCATTTATCCGTGGTAATGAAGGGGCTGGACTGGTTAATCGAAAAAATCGGATAATCTGTGTCATAAAATATTTTCGTAAATTAAGTGAATAATACTTGCACTTTCTTTATTTCCTCCATGATCTTGTCAACAAAGGGTTTTTAAGGGGCAAGGAAATTCCTTGTAATGGCTATCTGTGAAAAGATAGAAATAGTACAGGTTTTGTGTTGTAGATTTACGTACTTTATTGTCTATTTTTATTAAATCGCGCACAGTTGTATTACCAATAATACCAATCTCGTATTCTGATGCAAAATGAGCCACAGTTTTTTTTTTCCCCAAACCACTCAATTATTTGCACTTTTTTCGGTACTTAGCACAACAAGTTTTTTATTTTGACCCTCATGGAATATATTTTATAATATATAAATTGTACAGTACAGCGACTCGAACAGTAGACCATACTGTGTAAGTGTCAAGGCTTGTAATAACACCTCTAGAAAAAAAAAAAAGTACTGGTACTAATATAACGTACAGTAGTACTTCATTGTTTCTGTAGCAAAACAAAAAAAAAAAAAAAAAAAGGAGGGAGAGAAAGACAGTCAGATAATCTGGTTAATAGAGTGACAGATAATCAGGATTCTACTGTATTTACAATTTATTTAATTATTTCCTCTAAATTGTGCATAAATCATAGCAACATTTTGATTCAAGAGAATACACTTTTTCCACCTGATGTATCTGAAGTCATTTTCTAACAAAGAGATTACTTGATATTAATGATGTACACTCTTAGACAAAAAAATGACCAGGCTCCAGATTCTATGTCCGATTCGGAAGACTTCGGGTGCATACGTCAGAGCATGATACACACGCAAACGAATATCTTCTGTCGTAAATGTTTCCAACACTCCACTGCCACCACTATATGATGATTATATAACATGCTTCTTAAAGAGAAGAGTCATCGTCTCTCTCGCATAGCGCAGTCGGTAGCATTGAGGTCTTGTATTCGAAAGGTTTCGAGTTCGAATCTCAGTCCAAACTATGTTTTTTCATTCTCATTTTTTACTTCTTGTATATTGATAATAACCAGTATTGTGAAATATTTAACAGAAAGCTGAATATTTACAAAGGGCAAGTTAGATACATAATAGCAATCCTTTCCCTTCTATCTTGTATTTAAAGACCTAAACTAAATCTTCTTGGATAGAAATAAAGAAAAATAAACCTTAAGTAAAAGAAATCCTTCTCGGATAGGAATAAACAAACATAATTCTTTTCTTTGTTTTAAACAAAATAAAGAAATACATCTCGGAGACCAATAAACAAAAATCAAAATAGACAAAAAATTCAATACCGGGTATGTAATCCCTCCGCATCTATAACCGCCTGCATCCTACTGGGTATGAATATGTTCAGGCATCTCAAGTACTATCGACGTGAAGATACACGATCCCAAGCATCTTCGATAATATTCCAGAGTGTATCTTTTGTGGTCGGCCGATGTGGATTGTATTTATCATCGCGTTCACAGTTTTCTTCACCTCCGACCACAAATTTTCTAGGACATTCAGATCTGGTGAACAGGGAGGCCATTCTATCAGTCTGATATATAGGGTTGTATTAATAAAGATGAGGAAGATGAGTTTGCTTCAAATTTTGTGAGCTTCCTCCTTTTCCTATTAATAAAGTTGAGGAAAATGAGCTTGCTCATCAAGAATTTCCTCCACCTTTGAGCAAGGAGTCAGCACGTAATAGTTTCCTCGCATTACTTATTAATAAAACGGAGTTTTGCTTCTTGCTCTGAAGCATTTGCTTCAAAAAACCTGAGGTACCTAAATAGTTAACTCAAGCTTGTAGAGTGAAGCTGTTGTATCGAAATGGCTGAGTTCATGGATATTCAATGGCCTCAAAAGTTGTATAAGAAGCAGAGAGATTCACTTTCGAGAGATTACAAAACTTCGTACCGATTTAATCAAGAAAATGTGGATTGTTTAACCGACTATTTCTTAGGTGACACAAACCAAACCAGAGGCAGTCATTTAAATATTTCCTTAACAGATTTGCAGAGGCTAATGCTGTTGGAACAATTGGAGGCATTGAAGGAACACAGAGAGTATTATAAGGAAAAGCGTGCAAGACTCTTTGAAAACTACTATAAAATCACAGCCGATAATACACGGAATGTCGAATATCTCTTTATTTACAACTTACACACAAATGTAACTTACATGAAATTATCAGTTCAAATATTATGCACTGGAATGAAATAGAATTTGGGAGAGGGGCACTATGACCCAGCACTGCGACCTATCAAGATACATTGCACTAACCTCAAGCTAGGCACATTCCCAAACTCACACCGGCTGACTACACTAAGGTTTGGTATGTATCCAGGTTTCGAGCAAGCAACTCCACTAATCCCTAGGCCAGCCCCGTCCTTGCGTCACTAGCCGGCATTCGAGGAATGCTATGGAATAATGACTGAATGGAGAAATGTTGACAGAATGATGTAAATTCCTCATTAGGGGAAACGAGAGAACCCCGAGAAAAACCCAACTGCAACCTTGTCCGCCACAAGTGTCACTACGGATTTTTCAATTAAAGATCCCATACGAACCCGGACAGTCATTCATCTTTATGTGCTTGTTTCCCATCTTTTTTTAAATCTGGTTTTCATATTGGACACTTTTTTAATTAATTCTGCCTCGGTTATTGGCACCCCAAACCCTTTTTCATACTTCTCTCTGATATTTGCAAATGCTGCAGATTTCTTTTGCCTCGATTCCGGTAACATTGACTTCTTAAATATAACTGGAAATTTTTTAATGATATCCATAAATAAAGATAAATCTTCTCCCTTTTTCCCAACGTCTTCCTCTGTATCACTCATAGCTCAATCACTAATCCTTTCAATCGAAATACACATGGCGGTATAGCTTGTTGTGGCTGGCCTGAACCCGTTTGATGACTCTACTGATACGAATTCCCACGCTAAGTGAAGAAAATTCTGTGAGCAAGCTTTGGCACGTAAGAGCAAGCTCCGATAGTTTTTATTAATACGACATTTCAGAGCTTCCTCATAGAAAAAGCAAGCTCGTTTTGCTCATGAGGAAGATGAGCATAGTAAGGTCTTCGTTTTTATTAATACCACCCATAGCCTCTCTGAAAACCATCTCATGACCTCGACACATGTGTGAACACGAGGATTATCCTGTTGAAATATGAACTCATCATCATCAGGATATATCATCCGTACAGAGGGAAGCATAACATTTTCCAATAAGACCTTGTATTGTTGGGCATCAAGATTTCCATCGAGCCGCCATAGAACACCCAGGCAGTCACTGGACATCCAGCCCCAACATGGAACAGATACACAGCCAATGCGAAAGCGAGTTGTCACATGCGTAGGATCATATCGGGATCCCCGTGAACGGTAGACTATGTTCCGCCCATAACTGTCAGAGTAAAAAGTAACTTCGTCTGAAAATATTACCTTATTCCAATCTAAATTAATATTTTCCTCTGCAAATGCAAGGCGGAATAATCTGCGGTCATCAGTGATGCACCCTTTCATTGCTGCCACTCTTGGATAACGTCCTACGTCCCGCAGAAGCCTTATGACAGTGCGAGAAGATCCAGGGAAACAGGAATTTACTTTAATTAAAGAAGTGGGTTCGCTTCTACTTCTGCAACTAAAGCAGCGTCCTGTGCACGAGTTGGCTGACGATGTTCAATTCCTTCTCTGGATAATCTCATCCATCTTCTAGCTGTGGAATCGTGCACTCCTAGTCGCCTACCTGCCTCAGTAGCAGAAAATCCGGCATCCCTCAATGCTGTTACCACGGAGCTATTATAAAAAAGCATATATGTAGTGACACTGTTTACAAGTGTACCGTATATCTACAATGCAGTGGTTTTGTCTTTAACATTATTCATCTCATTTTTGCAATACTATTAACTTTATGATGATGATGAGGATTATTATTATCCGCCGCCGCCACCACCACCACCACCACCACCACCACCACCACCACATCCGAAGGCGGATACGAACCTGGGTTTTCTGCGTGTGAAGTCAGAGTTTTACCACGGAGCTATGACACACATACAGTCCAGACCATTGTTTGCCAGTATAAGAGTATGTACTTCGATCTCGCTGGTTTCGTCCTTACTATTCTGATTTTAGTCTTGTGTATCAGGCGCACAGCAGAACGGAACTTGGACAAATTTACGCTTCAAGAGTCCGGTCTTTTTTTTTTTTGTCTAGGAGTGTACATATAGGGTCATTTATTGATATTATGTTACTTGTCTTTCGTACATTAGTAAATTCTAAAGGAAAAAAAATTCCAAGATTTGTGAAAAAAATACACACACACACATACATGCATATACGCACTCACAAACACATGTATACAAAATGCGCGCAAACAAATCACCAAACACACACACCCCATCCCATTAGATGAGTTACCTAAGCAAAGAGGAATGCCAAATACTAAACACGAATAAGAGATTAGCAGAAGACAAAAACATGGAGTCAACATGAAACGAGAATATTGTTTTTGTCCGAAAGTGATGAGTATCACTTGACTAGCGCTATTCCCCTCTTCTTTTGAGGAGGGGGAAGTTAGGAGATGTTCTATGTTGCAAATGTATCCATTATTGCACATTACGAATCTTAAATCCCCCATGTAACTCATTCACTGTAAGTGTTGTATTAAATAATATTATGGTCAATGTAACGTTTAAATGCAGCAACACCAGCAATACACTGATAAGCAAGATCTCTATTTTCAGAGACTCTAAATCAGATCTTCACTGTATTATAAACTTACAAACTAATACGTTATAGCAAAAATATTCTTCTTGATAAATAAAAATCTCGACATCACGAAGTTGTAAGTACCAGTTATTTGAAATAGTTAGTTCCATCACCGATATTCGGAATAGTAGATATAGATATGACAATAAATTTCGGAATAGTAGATATAGATATGGCAAAATTCAGCATAAAAAACAACATAATAAGATATCTCTAAGACATCAAACCATATACCTATCTATGAACGTAAAGAATGCAAAATTAAAACATTTGGGATCCAAGCAAAAGGACTGGGACACTCAATACAAAATTCCCTCAAACACAATTAAAAAGAGAATTAACTCCTCTCAAGAAACTGTCTTCACCAAAATCTTAATCAATGACCGGTGATGAAAAACACACAGCAAGAAGAACAAGAGGAACTGTCTCAAAAATATTACTGCCTGTTGAATTCACTTGCAACTATTCTGAGAAGGGAAATCATCACTACTGGCCGTCCCAGTGACAAGATTTACCTTCCAAAATGCGTATCTTTCTTTAAGTATAATATGGACTATATCTCAGAAATTGTAATTCCGTGAAAAGTTTTTTTTTTTATTTTCATATTTTTCTGTACCCTCTTCTTCTTTTATTAAACAGTTGTCAGTGGAAATACGACAAATGATTCTTTATAATTGTTTTTCAACAGGAGTTAACCCATATCAGTTAAAAATCATATACTCACATCTCTTCTACCTCACACATTTAAGAACCTTATAAACAAGTGAAATATAGACAAAATCTTACTATTAAAATAACATGTTTCAAGAATGTAACTCACCTTTGTAACATTTCCTTCTTCCAAAGGTGATCCAAAAAGTCTCTCAAATGCAGTAGTCACCTTGATTTCTTTCACAACTATATGAGAAAGAAAAAAGAAAATATGAACAAAATCAATTCAGAATAAAAAAATATATATATTTTTAAATTGTGTGTTATTTAACATTCATAACTGCCAAGTTATATCAACGTCACCAATGTGCCAAAATTTTGTCCCACAGGAGTTCTTTTTCATGCCAGTACATCTACTGATATGAGGCTGTCGTATTTAAGCAATTTAAATGCCATCGACCTGGGCCAGGATCGAACCCACAACCTCAGGCACAGAAGGCCAGCACTCTACAGACTGCGCCACTCAGGCAAACTCAAAATCAGGAAAATAAATAAAATAATGAAGTAGAGATATCTCCCAACCATGACTCATAGGCTATACCACAACACGACATGGAAATTGACCAGAAACAACAGATTACTGATCTAGATACAGATGTTTTAGTCAATAAAAATAATTAATAGTTTAAAGTCTTCCTTTTCTGTAGTCCTACTAAATGCACTAGTGATCATACAACACCTGCACATATTGTCAAAAGAAGTTTAAATGTCAGAAAGGAAAAAAAACTGAACTAGAGAGCCTAATAACACTAAATCTACTTAATAGAGAAAGTGACTAAGGTGACTCTTTCTAATTTATTGTATATTTTACACATTTTATAATAATCCTGTTTCTTATTGTGATGTAAAGGGGTTTTAGAGTTTTTTCATGAACACTTATTCGAAGACATATCTTAATAAAATCATTTAATATGCACCCAAAAGAAGATGAACTTCTCAAAAATCGAGAAGAAACACTCTTCTATCTTCAGTGATTCCAATAAAAACTGTGTAATAGCATAATTAATAATAATTGCAGTCAGTATGTTCACAACATTATTACATCTTTTTCTTGATCAATACAGAACCTATCATTGTATGAAATATTGTGTAACTTCAATTCACTAGAGAATATAATAATAATAATAACAATAATAATAATAATAATAATAATAATAATAATAATAATAATGACGGTAATAATAATAATAATAATAATAATAATAATAATAATAATAATAATAACTTACAAATGGCTTTTAAGGAACCTGCAGGTTCATTGGCACCCTCACATAAGACCGTCATCGGTCTCTATCCTGTGCAAGATTAATCCAGTCTCTGTCATCATATCCCACCTCCCTCAAATCCATTTTAATATTATCTTCCCATCTGTGTCTCGGCCTTCCCAAAGGTCGTTTTCCCTCTGGCCTCTGAACTAACACTATATGTATTTCTGGATTCGCCCATATTATGTGCTACATGCCCTGTCCATCTCAAACGTCTGGATTTAATGTTCCTAATTATGTCAGGTGAAGAACATAATGCATATAGTTCTGTGTTGTGTAACTTTCTCCATTCTCTGTAACTTCATCCCTCTTAGCCCCAAATATTTTCCTAAGAACCTTATTCTCAAACACCCTTAATCTCTGTTCCTCTCTCAAAGTGAGAGTCCAAGTTTCACAACCATACAGAACAACCGGTAATATAACTGTTTTATAATTTCTAACTTTCAGAATTTTTAACAGAAGACTAGATGACAAAAGCTTCTCAACTGAATAATAGGCATTTCCCATATTTATTCTGCACTTAATAATAATAATAATAATAATAATAATAATAATAATAATAACAATAACGGAAACACATATTCACGAAATATTAAAGAAAACAGTTGCCCTAAGAACTGTAACTGTGAACTAAAAATGCCTAATAAGAAATATAATTTGTATCAACAATTATGTTTACATCATCAGAATAAAAAAACAATAACAATAATAATAATAATAATAATAATAATAATAATAATAATAATAAACACTGTATATACGTTCTTATACATATTAAATGCAAAGGCTCTCTCAGCCAGCCAAGGAGCGCACCAAGAAAACAAAATCTTCAGATGTGGGTGTGCTTACTTAAACTTGACCACACTTTCACATTCCAGGCATTCTTGAGGTGAAAGGTTCCACTCATACATCCATATTCATTTATAGTTTTCTGCCCAAGAGCAGGTCCTCCACTGCAAACCCAGCATTCTCCAATCTTCTCACTTTTCCACCTTCCTCTTAGTCTCCACATATATGTAATCTATACACAATGAAACCTCGATCCAACGTTTTTTCGGGGAACAGGGAATAAAAACGATAAATAAGTAAAGCGATAGGTCTGGAAGTAAATCCCGAAGAGACAAAGTATATGATTATGTCTCGTGGCCAGAATATTGTACGAAATGGAAATACAAAAATTGGAAATATATCCTTCGAAGAGGTGGAAAAATTCAATTATCTTGCAGCAATAATAAGAAATATAAATGACACTCGGGAGGAAATTAAATGCAGAATAAATATGAGAAGTGTTTGTCATCTAATATGCTGTCAAAAAATCTGAAAGTTAGAATTTATAAAACAGTTATATTAACAGTTGTTCTGTATGGTTGTGAAACTTTGACTCTCACTTTGAGGAACAGAGATTAAGGGTGTTTGAGAATAAGGTTCTTAGGAAAATATTTGGGGCTAAGAGTGATGAAGTTACAGGAGAATGGAGAAAGTTACACAACACAGAACTATATGCATTATGTTCTTCACCTGACATAATTAGGAACATTAAATCCAGACATTTGAGATGGACAGGGCATGTAGCACATAATATGGGCGAATCCAGAAATACATATAGTGTTAGTTCGGAGGCCAGAGGGAAAACGACCTTTGGGAAGGCCGACACACAGATGGGAAGATAATATTAAAATGGATTTGAGGGAGGTGGGATATGATGACAGAGACTGGATTAATCTTGCACAGGATAGGGACCGATGACGGTCTTATGTGAGGGTGCCAATGAACCTGTGGGTTCCTTAAAAGCCATTTATAAGTAAGTGTAGGAGTGCTAGAGTGCAGTGTCATCCATAGAAGTTTGACCACAATGCATGCTGAGCGAGAGAAAAATAGTGGCAGTAACTACGAATTCTCTTACGCGAAGAGTACTGTACAAAGATTGATTGATTGATTGATTTTCACGAAGGCTGTCCTGGATGGATCCTTGCACTTAGGCCATTTAGGCTCATTGCACGCCCTATATTCGACGACTGTCTTATGTTTGACGGATGGCTCGGGTGGCATTCTTGAATCCAATACTGGCTGACAGATGGACCATCCTTCCTGAGCTCTGCAGCTAAACCCCCATCATTTATTGACGAGCCCGGAGCCACATTTCCTTAGATTCATTAGAACCTACATCAGAATCGGAAACCCATACTTCCCGCAGACATCACCCCAGCCTATTTTTACTATTTCAGATTTTCAGATGATAGATGAAATGGGGAAAAGTGGAGTGTGTTGGTGGAATGATAGGAGGAAACGGAAGTACTCCAAGAAAAACCCTCTACAGCTTCTGTTTTCTCCACCATAAATTTCATTCATGTTTCACAGGGGATCAAACCCGGGCCACCTGTAGTCACAGATAAAGAGTACGTAAATTACTTCGAGGTACAGAGTTTTCAATAAGACAGTACCTACAAAAAAAAAAAAAAAAAAGAGCTGAAGCCACTGATATCATTGCTGGAAGATACCAGTCAATCACTGAGGGTGACTTGCTGTAGTAGCAGTAGTAGTAGTAGTAATAATAATACATATTATTAAATTGATTTAATTTATCATAAAATAGAAAATACTTTGAAAGAACCCAAAAGTAACAAAACTGCAAAATGTGGCAACAGCTCAAAGTTGTAACAAGATATCGTCCCTAGCTGGCCTGTCGAACACTGTAATCTATGTAGAAGTGGTGTGGGAGGCAGGGTTCTCTACTTGTGAATCCGAGAATATACTCCCATTTTTTCTCCAATATCTGTCGAATATAAAAAATCTGATCAATAGTCGATCTATTACGCCTAAAACCACATTGATGATCCCCAATATTTCATCTACATAAGGAGTTAATCTTCTCAGAAGAATATTGGACAAAATTTTGTACAGCGTCAACAAAGTACAGTTAGTCTTTTCTCCCTTTCTAAAGATAGGTACAATTCTGGACTCCTTTCTTTGTTCTGGTACAATTATGGACTCCTTCCATTGTTGTGGTACAATTTTCTTTTCCCAAATAGCATGTATAAGCTTACAAATTTCACTAGAAAAAGCGTTTCCACCCTCTTGGAGTAATTCTGCTGCAATTTGATCAATACCTGGAGACTTGTACTTTTTCAGATTTTCTATTGCAATTTGGACTTCAGAAATTGTGGGTTCAGGTATAAATGACTAGCAGTTTGTATTTGAATATTGTCCCGATCATTTCTATTTGGCCTATGTACATTTAGTAGTTGCCCAAAATAGTTTTTCCATCTGTTCAGGATGAAATGAGACTCTGTAAACATGTCACCATTCTCATCTTTGATCACGTTTAACCTTGTCTGATATCCTTTCTTAAATTCCTTTATGCCTTTATATAAATATCTAATGTTTTTTATTCTTACTATTTGTTTCTACTGTATTGAGTTTCTCCTTTAAGTAATCTCTCTTTTTGTTCCTAAGTGTACAAGTAATCTCTCTTTTTGTTACTAAGTGTACAAGTAATCTCTTTTTATTCCTCAGTGTACACAGAAACATCAACCTTATTATGTTCCACCACTTAAGAATCTGACCAATCACGTACTTCAAATTCCACCACAATGAAAGGTAATATATTTATGAAAGTACAGTACAACTTATTACATTGCTTTCATTATTGTCATATGCTAATTAATAATAGTAATCCGTGGCGCTACAGCCCGTGAAGGGCCCAGATCAACCAGCCGGCTGCTGACCTCACATCCACATGTCGAAGCAGAGGTGGAGGTCATCCAACCAGAATGGAGGTATCATGTGATTAGCATGATGATTCCCCCAGCCATTCCCCAGCTTTTGCAACAGGATTTCGCTACCTATCGTAGCATCACGATGCTGGGTGGGCACTGGTCCCATACACTGGCCAAAATTTCATGAGAAAATTTCTTCCCCCATGAGGACTCTAATCAGCGCGCATTCCATAACACGAGTCCTAGGCAGGATGCCTTAGACACTACGCCATGGCACGGGACCATATGCTAATTAGTTCAAACAAATTGTGATAATGCATAGATGGAACTCGCAATGTAAACTTTAGTTTTATGGACTTATAAATCAATATGTTAACAGCTGTACCAACATGTCATGTTATCAGCCACTGCTTGTTAACATTAGTCCTTATATTGGCTCTGCACAATATGAGACATATTTTCAACTACAGCATGGAACAGAGTTCTGCAGAATTTTGTAGCAAATTAACCAAAATTTAAATTGTAGTGAATTTATTTAGACTAATTTAAAAGAAATAGTAAGAACAGTAACATGTACTCATTCAAGAATGACACTTCTGACTCTGATCAACCCTCAACTTATCTTAAGCCAGATCTCAAACTCTCCCTAATCCAATTTGGACTGATGGAGCTGACTGATAACGAGAAATACAGCATTGGGAATGAAATGAGAAATGGGATGTACTTCTTACTTGTTAAAGGCTCTTGATCAGGTCCCACCCCCAGCCCATCTTAAGTCAGAATCATCCCCTCCATTAATTTTTATTCTATCACTTTGTATTGATGGGGCTGAACTTGGTACTGACAGCCAGGTATACAACACCGATAATGGTGAGAGCAGCAGCATACACTGTTACATGTATGAGGCCACCAACCTTGATCCACCTCCAACTCATCTTAGGCCAGATCTCCCTCCCTCTCTCATCCTAATTGAGCTGAAAGAGCTGAACTCGAGGTCTGGAAACCTGGAATATAACATGAGGAAAGACTAGAGAAGCAGAAAGCAACTATTATCCGTTTGAGTGTGAGTGAGTTCCACCCCAGCTTATCTTATGCCAAGGTGAACTAAATTCCAGGCTATAAATCCCACTGGTTCAGCATGCAGTGCAACAAATGCTACCACCAGCAACTGAAACATTTATATTCAGAATGACGATGGTAAACATGCCCCATTTCCAACCACTCTCTAAGCCATAAAGGCATATCTATACCAGCCTTGGTTAAAATACCCATCCTTCCCACATTATGCAGTCAGGGTCGATTAGGCCATATATTATTAGTCACCTTATAGCCAATTGGTGGTAGAAGCATTTGAAGAGCTTCAAGGTGCAGCAAAGGAAGTTAGTCTACAGATAAATGAACAGAAAACAAAATATGTATTATATGAAGGAGAGGAATACAACTATCCAGGTAAAAATAGGAGAATATGTATTCGAAAGAAAAAAAATAGACGAGTACATATTCGAAATAACTGAGAATTTTTAATATCTTACTTACTTAAGGCTTTTAAGGAACCCGGAGGTTCATTGCCACCCTTACGTAAGCCCACCATTGGTCCCTATCCTGAGCAAGATTAATCCAGTTTCTACAATCATATCTCTCCTCCCTTAAATCCATTTTAATAATATCCTCCCACCTACGTTTCGGCCTCTCCAAAAGTCTTTTTCCCCCTCTGTTCTCCCAACTAACACTCCATATGCATTTCTGGATTCACCCCTACATGCTACATGCCCTGCCCATCTCAAACGTCTGGATTTAATGTTCCTAATTAAGTCAGGTGAAGAATACATTGTGTGCAGTTCTACATTGTGTAACTGCCTCCGTTCTCCCTGTAACTTCATCCTCTTAGCCACGAATATTTTCCTAGGTTCACTAATATCAGATGATAACACAAAATTAGATTGCAAGCAAGATTACTCACAGGAAATAGATGCAATTAAACACTGCAGAATATAACAAAAAAATAAGACATATCAAGAAATGCAAAACTTCCAATCACATATAATAGATTGATCAGCCTAAAGGACTTTCAAGACAACCACTTTTATCAATTTTACTATGCTGCCATCTAGCAACTGCAAAAGAAGTCACGTTATAACTCTTATGGAAGTGCATGGAGCAGCTGTACTTCCATCTAGCGGTCATAACGAAAAAATGTATTTTCGACAGTGGAGGTTCTAACAGGAATCAGAGTGCTGCATTGGAGTTAAATCCTTCACTTGACCTCAGTCAAGTATCACTGCCTCGTATGAGGTAAGTCTGTCGTGATATGCTCGTAGGAAACATAAGCACAGTGCAAGGTCACCTCATCGACATGTCTTATCTTGTATGAAAGGTGACAAGTAAGATACACAGACGTCTTACACTGTAAAAATTAGGCTTTATTTTCAGGGTTTATGACAAGGATTTATTTTCTGGGTTTATGACAAATGTCTAATGAAACGTATCAAAACAACAGTAACATGAAGTTATGAGGGTGTCAGAAGCAAAGGGGTACAAGTGACATTTCTAAGAACATGAGTTAAGTGCATCCAGGGCAAGCTAAAACATTTAACATTTTAGAGGCAAAGGGATACATCTTTTAACCCAGAAAAATACTCAAGACTGGAGGAAGAAGACTGCCATTCTTAAAAAAGCAATCATAACAGCAAAAATGAAATGTTTCAATAAATTTATTGAAAATATTAATTACAGAACCGATAGAGCTAAAACATATAACTTTCTGAAGAATATTTCCAATACACAGGAAAATACTAGCCAACCTATTATTCACAATAACAAAACACTAACAGATAGTAGAGATATAGCAAACGCATTTAATAAACACTACTCAATCTCTCACAGATTACATCCCAATACCAAAAAAACTGACAAATTTATCAAAAGAGAATTACATAAAAATAATAAAAACAATATTACCAGTACAAAACCTGAAATATTTCATCAAAATTTTACTTCCAAAGAATTAACTTTAGCTTTACAAAATTTAAAAACCAAGAAATCTCCTGGCCCCGATAACATTCATTCCGAATTTTTTAAACATCTGGGGGAAAAAGCCAAGTCTGTACTTTTATCCATTTTCAATTTATCATGGAACACTTCAGTTCCTGCAGCTTGGAAAAAAGCAATCATTGTACCAATTCACAAAAAAGGGAAACCTGCTCATGATGTTAATAGTTATCGACCAATAGCACTATTAAGCATGATAGCAAAAACCATGGAGTCCATGATCTCCAACAGATTAACTTGGTATTTAGAATCCCAAAATCTTTTATCACCAAGACAAGCCGGCTTTCGAAACTACACTCTACCAATGAACAAGTCATACACCTCGGCCAAGAAATAAAAGACAGTTTTAACAAGAAAGAAGATACCTTGGCAATATTTATTGACTTTCAGTTAGCATATGACTCTGTTTGGAGAAATAAATTATTACTAAAACTCCAGAAATTAGGTATCTCCAGCAATATGTCCAGATGGATATCAGAATTCCTTAGTCAACGATTCATTGCCACTAAATTCAATAACTCACTTTCTAGTTACAGACAAACATATCAAGGTCTACCTCAGGGTGCTGTCCTCAGCACAACTTTATTCAATATTTATATAAATGACTTACCCTCCCTATTAGAGGAATCAAACATGAAAACAGCACTATTTGCAGATGATATAGTTTTGTGGACTTCCGGATCTTACAGACATAGAGACAAAATTCAAAATTCTGCTCTTAAAGCTCTAAATCAACTACATGAATGGAATACATCAAATTTGATGACACTCAATTTAAGCAAAAGTAACTACCAAATATTTTCACTTGGTAAAAAAGAAAGAGAATTCAATATCCAATACAATGGCCAACACCTTCCTAGGACTTATGAATCCAAATATCTTGGAGTTATTTTCGATAGTAAGTTAACATGGAGTAACCATTTGAAATACATTTCTGAAAAAGCTCGTAAAAGATTCTCCCTTCTAAAAAGACTAGCAGGAAAGAAATGGGGATGCTCTAGGAATACTTTGAACACGACATACAAAATGTTTATACAGCCAGTGCTGACATACTGCGGAGAAATTTTAATTACTTCACCTTTCATAAACGAAATAGAATATGTTCAAAACAAAGCTCTCCGACTCATTACTGGTGGAATCAAAACAACTCCAATAGATTCTATGAGATTCCTCACTAATATTAACAGCATCAAAATGATAATACAAGAAAAAGCACTGATTCAATATGAAAAACTTGTTAGATTACCGGGAAACAATTGGCATTCATACAGTCCTCTCTGTAGATTGAAAACTCAAAAAAGTTTCATATCCATTGTTCAAGAATTAAAACAGAAAATCAATATCCCGAATTTAAAAGAAAACCTACAAATTAAACCAAACCCTTTAACTCTATTAAATATGGAATATAATCTAAATTTAACAGAAGAAATACTGAAATCAGAAGTAAACACTGAAATACTAAAACAATTGTCTTTAGAGACAATTGATATTAGATACCCTCCACAAAACTGGCTTCATTTATACAATGACGGATCCTTGATCTCCAGAGAACAAGGTGCCGGTGCAGGTGTTATGTGCTGTCTCTTCTCACTTTATAGATCTCTTGGGTATGGAACAACAAGTTTTGATGGAGAAATCATTGCAATAAGTGAAAATCTCAGGAATCTTCTATGCCACATCAGTAAATTTAAAAATGCAGTTATATTGTCAGACTCCAAAGCAGCTATTCTATCAATAGTCTCTAAACACACACCTTCATCTCAAACAGCAGAAATAACTAAAATGCTCTCTCAATTAATATCACTCAATAAAAGAATTGTATTCCAATGGATACCATCCCATTGTGGAATCCTGGGAAACGAGAATGCGGATGCTTTAGCAAAGAAGGGTAGCACTGCTACTTACAGACCTGTTATTAAATCTACGTATTACTCTGTGAAAAGATTTATTAAATCTACATACTTAGACTTCAACAAACAAAATTTGATAACACAATCGCATGGGAAAAAATGGAACTCTCTGCATCAAAATCCACAGTTAATTCCCGATTTACCACGAAAATCGTCTGTAGCTGCATTTAGATTGGCAACAGGCCATGATTGTTTGGCCAAACACCTGCACAGAATTGGAATATATCAGTCCCCTAACTGTCCATTGTGCAACTCAAACCAAGAAATGGATTCGGAACACCTCAAAATCTGTGCTTCAGTGGCTGGTCATGGTAATATCTTTGAAAAATATTGGAGTGCAAGAGGTCAAATGACTTTATTGTCAAACGCCTGACATTAGAAAACAACAACAACAACAACAACATCTTTTAACCACACCTCACACTAAAATAAAAAATTTTACGGAATATACGAAATCTTAAGTACTTTCAACCACCTTTTCTCACAAATAACGTAAGTGCATTTACACTCCTTTGCTTCTGACCCCCTCAAATAAAATAGTATGAAAAAACTTAGATACACAATTATTACTGTTAATTATTATTAATTATTCAATATTTGATTTACCACAAATATAATATGATAGGTCCATATATAGTGTTCTGCCTATATACTACGACAATGTAGAAAAGTTTTACAAAATATTATTGATATAACAGTAAATTAATAACATTAGTACAGACATAATGTCACAGAAAATATAATAAAACGAATAATCATACTCTAGAGTAGTTTTAACTTCACCACATCTTTTAGCTCACGCTCCATTTTTGACAGTGTACTACTTGCCGGTCACAAGAATGAATGCCTAACACTCGGCTTATACCGTTCAAGGATGTTGCTTGCGAGGCTTTTACCCATCATGCATGAGTGCTGCCTATCGGATTTTGCTGCGAAATACCTGGCGCTCGAGCTAAAACGTAAGATGCAGACCAGTGAAGGAAAGCCAATCTGATAAATATGTGATCAGAGGTAAAACATAATAATAATAATAATAATAATAATAATAATAATAATAATAATAATAATAATAATTTATTTAATCTAGCAGAATTAAGGCCAGTAGGCCTTCTCTTTCGTCCAGCCAGACTAATTAATACAGTAGTTATTACATTATAATCTAGACCGTAAAGTAACATGAAAGTGAATAATGAAAGTAAAAGTAAATAATGAAATTAGATAAGTAATGTTAGTGGGACAATAATAAACACGTAGCAGCAGCAGCAGCAGCAGCAGCAGCAGTAATAATAATAATAATAATAATAATATAATTTAAATATTTATCCTCTATTATATATAAAACCATTAAAATATTTCCTTAGTCTATCCTTAAATTGGTCTGATGTCTAACAGTCTCTGACATTACTCGGTAGGGAATTCCAGAGTCAAGGAACAGCCGCAGTGAATGAAGATAAGTATGAGTATGTTCAGTGGGAGGGAATGGATAATATTGAGGAATGTTGTGTCATGTGTCTAAATTAGGGTAGGTGGATAAATTTTGAAAACGAGATGCAAGATAGACAGGAGTGGAAAAATACAATATATGAAAGAGGAGGGAAAGACAATGGATTTTCCTACGATCTTCTAGATGGAGCTAGGATAACATTTCGAGGGATGGTGTTAAGTGATCAACCTGGCAAATATTGCAGACGAAACAGATACACACATTTTGAACACGTTGCAATCTCTGCGCCAAAGTAACGCTTAGGTCAGTAAACAGAATAACACAGTAATTGAAGTTGGGCATCATGAGTGTTTGCACTAAAATTTTTTTCAGGGAAAAGGATAGAAAGTTCTTCAATCGCCTAAATGAGTGTAACAGTGCGAATTCTTTTTTGCAAATTTCTGCAACTTGAATGTTCCAATTTAAACTTTTATCCATATAAATACCTAGGTTCTTTATTGATTCACTGAACGGAATTTCGATGTCGTTTATTTTAATCAGAGACAGATTTGGTATGATAGTAGTGCTTAACAAAATCCACAATTATTGACTGATTTTTCTAGATTTAGTTTAAGTCGGAATTTCCGTGTCCAGGTCCAAATTGAATCAAGATCGTCATTAATTTTAGTTATTGCGTCATTTATTTTGTCAGTGTGGAATTTTATACAGCAAAACCTCGATAATACGCGCCCACTTATTATGCTATCCCGTGTAATACGCTTTTTTTGTCCGGTCCCTACACATTTCATATATAACGTCTTTATAAAATACCCCGTTTGTTGCGCTCAAGTCCCGCATAATACGCTGTTTTTGTGTAATATTTTCGATGTAATTTTCAGCAATGTATTGTAACAGCAATGAAACATCTTGGTCATTGAACTCACTGGTGCCATTAACCTGAAAAGTATTGGTATTCGACCCTTTACCTGCGCATTTAAACCTTCATACTTCATACCTTAGTATACCCCACCCTCTTGTTAAGCTCTCTTATTCGACTCCTTACCTGCGAGCTTAAAGCCTACATACAGTTACAATACCCCACTCTCTTGCTAACCCTCTCTCACTCGGTTGTAATAAAATTCTGAAAATTTTTGCTGGGCAGTTTGTTGTCCTTTAGTGTACTGAAGTGTCTGTGAATGTGATTACAATGAGTGTTAAACGAAAAGCGCTTTCTGTGTCGGAAAAATTGGAAATCTTACGAAAGTACGATGAGAACAATACTCTTAATCAGAAACAACTCTCTGATTCATTAGGAATCCCATCATCAATGTTAAGAACGATAATAAAAAATCGCGACTCAATCACTATAGCTGCAACGTCGGGAGGATGTAATACCAGGAAACTGAAGTGTGGTAAACATGAGGACTTGGAGAACACGTACACGGCAAACAACTATAAATGACTTTTTTTTTCGAAAGAATTAAGTACAGTACATATTGTAAATGTCTTTGACGTACAGTAAGTAATTACATAATGGAGTAATACTATATTACCTTTCATGAATCATGTGTTTCAATAAAGAAAAATGCTAATAGATACTGTATATAAGTTAAAATTAGTATACTTGCCTAATACGCGGTCCCGGTTAATACGCGGCTTACACCTGGTTCCTTGAACAGCATCTTATCGGGGTTTTACTGTATATAAGACATTGGCAAGACCTTTTGTGACTTATGACTGTTAAACCTGGGTATTCACAAAAAGGAAAGAGTTACAAATTGATATTTGGAAGAGAAAATATCAAGAAGAATAACTGTACCAATAAATAACAGAGAAATATGAAGAATAAGAACAAATAAAGTACCGGTACTATATGATCTTTATAAATAAATAGATCTGGTTACTATTATAAAAATTCGATGACTAAAATAGCTAGGTCATGTCTGCAGAATGCCAGATACAAGAGTGCCGAGAAAGGCATTAGATGGAAAATCAGGAGGAAGAAGAAGTAGAGGAAGGTCATATGCAAGATGGATGGATGAGACTGAGTGTGACTTGAGAAAGCTCAGAGTTAAAAGAAGGTGAATACAAGTGCAAGATAGAGGAGCTTGGAATGATTTATGTAAGGAGGCCAAGATTCTATGAGAAATGTAGCTCCATGGAGTAAGCAAGTAATAGCCAATTGGTTAGTCTCCTAAATTTAAACAATTTATTCTGTCTGTGTTCTGTTTTTCCGTAGTTTTTCTAAGGCACTAAGATAAATGTTGGGAAAAGTCCTAAAAGAAATGGGCCATAGACCAACATATAGCACTTCATAATTTTCAGCATTTCCAAATTAAAGCACTGAAAAATTGGTGCTTTAGCTTTCACTTGTTGTCTTGGGTATTTCCGGAAAAATTTAATCAGACATCATCTTCCTTACTCAAAGGGTTCAGGTCTTCTGTTTACTTAAGATAGCAACATTTGGCTCTTACCACTTGCTTCATTCTGGCTACATCTTAAGCTACCTTGTCCTGCTGCTGTTCACCCATGTTGCAGATTGTGCTCTGCAACATCTCTCCCCTTTATGTGGTTTATGTTAGGTTATATCCATTTTCAGCTTTACTTCAAAATTTCTTAAGTTCTTTTGAAGGAATGTGAAAATGGAGTTAGATAAGTGACCAACTAGTTTAGAACTCTCATAGATTCTTCCCATTGCTTCAAGTTCCCATGCAAGGTTGCATGCTCGCATTCCTTTTAACTGTTTTTTTCTTCTGTTTTCCTCAATTGATTTGTGAGTAACTTAAGACTACGAATAACATAAGTAATAACACTTTACATACCAAATTTACATGGCACATTGTTCATAAGTTGATGATATCTTGAAACACCAACAACATCTTTCACGTATGTATGTACAGACTCCACACTGAAACAAATGAATAAATTATACATGAATAAGAGAAAATATACTATATTTGCAAAACAACAAAACAAATAGAACAACACATTTATACTTCAAAAGGAAAAAAAATCGACAATTAAATACTCCAAATCATCATGACATAGACTGACCAACAAGAAATGGGAATAGAGTGAATGAGAGCAGAATATAAGGAGATTATTCTGAAACAGAACAAAAAGAAGCAAATACAGGAATAAAAACAAAGAACCAATACGTTTTTCCATTTAATTTCATCAATATCTTATCTGAACTGTTATGAGCCAACTTTTTTTTTATGTAACATCTAACATCATCTTGTTCTTTTTGTAGTACACAAATACATTTCATAGAACAATGTCTTTGTCTAACATGGATTTCATGTATTTACTACTTTCTTGCTGGGTCAGTAGTTGGAACCATTTCTGAATGATAAATTTAGTACTAGTCCCTTATCTAAGTCCCAATGCTCCAAGTTACAGTATATCACTACAATGAGATCAATGAGCATGAAGTGTTCAAGGCTGAACTACGGCCTAACCTGTCTCTAATTTCTGTTTCTATTATACTACTGTATGCATATCATGTTTATTACAGCCTCCATGACTAACCTTGAACCACATGCCTACGTTACTTTGCTGTGTTTTGTCCTGCCTTGCTTTTATACAAGTATATATAAGGTGTGATCATTAATTTCCGACACTGTGGGTGAAGGGATCATGTGATTGACACATGCACAGCAGTGATGCTAGACGACCTTGAAGAGACATGACACAAAATTTCAAAGCGCTAATTTCATTGAGATCTGTGTCACACAAGGTTTGTTAGAATGTGCATCCGTAAATTTGCGATATCACGATAGACTCGAAAATGGAGCAGAGAGCCAAATCAAATTCTTCGGAAAATTATTGGCAACCAAAATCCAGTGAATCGGACAAGGTGTTTTGAGTGGCATTCGCGTTTCAGAAATGGCAGAACTTCACTGGAGGACGATGAGAGTCCAGGTTGATCTCACATGTGCAACACTGTTGAAAATATCGAAAAAAATTTGACAAATTGTGCATGATGCTCAACGCATCACCATTAAAGAAATTGCTGACATTGTCAACATGTCAATGATCTTCATGTTCATTTTGAACATGAACGACCACAAATCTTGACAGAGAACAAATGGATACTTCATGATGACAATGCACCAGCTCACAGAGCTCTTGTAACACGCCAGTATTGAACCCATAACAAGATTGCCATCATTCCTTATCCCTCCCTCCCATATTCACCAGATTTAGCCCCCCACGACTTTTTTGTTTTTCCAAAGATGAAATTCGAGCTAAAGGATCGCCATTTTGGCACTGTGGAGATCCAACACGAATATCAGAAGGTGCTTGACAGGCTGCAAGAATGCAACTTCCAGGAGGCATTTCAAAAATGGCAGACGAGCTGGAATCAGTGTATAGCTGCCCAAGGGAACTACCTTGAAGGGGATGGCAGCCAAATTTAAATCAGATAATTTTATTTCCATTTATGGGGCAGGTTTCGGAATGTAATGATCACATCTCTTGTAGTGATTTCTGCCAAACTGCAGAACTGATGTTGTTCATAAATTCATAATCAATATCTGTGACTCAGTTATGCTTATGGTATTAGCTTCAATTAAAAAAATAATGGGTTATTATTTTTAAAAATTAAACAAAATGAAATAAATTATATTTTCTATAATTGTAATAAACAGCTATAACAGTTGGGGGGCTCAGCGTGCTAACTACACGATACCTCCATTCTGGTTGGATGATCGTCCACCTCTGCTTCGGCATGTGGCCGTGAGGCCAGCAGCTGGCTGGTCGGTCTTGGCCCTTTGCGGGCTGTAGCGCCAAGTATTTTATAATTGTAATAAAGCTACTGGTGAAGATGGACTTAACATTGAACTTTTCAAATATTCAGATCAGAATCTTAAATTAAAGATTCTTGATTTAACTTACTAAATAATATATGGGCAGAAGATTCACCAGAATCTTGTCAGAAAGCTGTCGTGTAAATTTTTAAAAAGGGAAACCTGAAAGGTTGTAAAAATTATAGGCTAGAGGAATAAGTCTACCATAATAAGCACAGAAGGGGTAACTGACATTTTTGGGGAAAATGACTTAGGACTGCCACGTGAATCAGCATTATTTTTTGCATATATTTCTGGAGATTTGAAGCTCTAAACATCGGTAAATGTAAAAATAATTCTTATTTTATTAGTCATATCTGCAGTTTTGTTCTCTAATACTAAGTAATGTTGGAGTAAACTAACAAATGCCAGGCAAATGAAGCAGTATCTGCTGTAGATACGGCCGAATTGGCTTCTGATATTGTACTTACGGCTCAGAAGGCTTAGTATACACATATTTACCACCTTTTTTACTTAGTATATTGGCAGTAAATGTTTTATGTCTCTGTATCTCATTACAGAAGGGAACATACATCCAACCAAAGATTCTGTAAACTTAATATAGGTATATGATGATTTACGCAAGCAACACCCTCATTTTCAGTGTTCCTATGATCTGTACCATACTGAAGTTCAGAAGCTAAATACCTTTTTTGTTAAACTTTGAAAAATACTGCAGAAATTATTTCTCAGAATCAAGACTGAACAAATTTTTATTCAAGATACTGTGGTATGACTGAAGGATTAAAAATGATGATGAAGAAGAGACAGACAAATAAGCGTAATTATAAATTAATTACATTTATTATACAATGGTAAATATGTAACGAATTATTTATTTTGGGTAAGAATTTATTATGCAAGTGTTAATACGTAACAAAATATTTATCTCTAATAAGAATTTCTGTGTGTAATTTATGGAACAGAAATAAATCTTACTTAAAGTAGAACATTAACACTTACCTTTTTCCTGTCAACAGTTTTGCCAGATCCACAAAAAAGTCTTCAAAATGGTTCAACTCAAATGCAGATAACTGAATAGAAAAACCATCTCTTTGGAGCACTGATCGCAATGATATACAGAATTTCAACCAAAAGTCAGGCCCCTATTAAAAGAAAAAGAAAAACAATCTTATTCCTCTCGTCAAATACAAATGTATAAAGTTTACAAAAAAAAAATAAATAAATAAAATGAAGTATACAGGAATTTGGTAAGTAATATAATTACAATACTTCTACATCATTCAATATCTGCAAGAGTGAAGAAAGAAAAGTGGAGAGCTTGATTGAAAAAGTTAAGAGACTGAGGACCTTAAGATTTGCTAGCATTTATACGTCATCAAAATCACTGTGTGTGTGTGTGTGTGTGTGTGTGTGTGTGTGTGTGTGTGTGTGTGTGTGTGTGTGTGCGCGTGCGCATCTTTGCATTCAAGAGCATTAATAGTGACAGATTCGAAAGCTTCCCTGATTCGCTGTTTCAGGTGCTCTAAGGTTTATAATATGGACACTATACACGGTCCCCTTCATGTCATGTCCGGCGATCATGGAGGCCATTGCTTCCATCTGCCCCTCTCAATCCAAAATCTTTCATTAAGAACATCCATTACAATGCTTGCATGATGTAGAGGAACACAATCTTGCTGAAAGATCACATTGTCATCAAACTGGTGTATTGCAAAATTTTCCAGCATGTCGAAGTAATTGTGTCCTGTCACAGTGCATTCTATGAAGAAAAATGGTCCATTGACATGATCTATGGTAACAGCACACCACACATTAACTTTAAGGCTATTAAGCTCATGCTCAACGAAGTCATGTGGCTATTCATTTGCCCATATTCTTACATTGTCAGTGGACATGATCCAGAAATATGAAAAGTGGCCTCAACACTTAACAGCACACAACCTAAAAACGGTTTGTCATTGTCAATTTGATTAAGCATATCCACAGCAAACTCATACCTTTTGTGATAATCATCTGGATGAAGTCGTGTAACAATTGAAGTTTATAAGGAGTCATATGAAGACGTTACTTTAAAGCTCTATGAAGTGTTGTTCTCAGAAGTCCTAATTGTTGGGCACATTTACTAACCGATTTTTTTGGACTCTGAACAAATACTCTTCAGATGGCTTCTACCATTTCATCATTTGTCAATGATCTCCGGTACACTTTTTCTTCAATAGGCTTCCAATCTCTTTTAATCGTCTATTCCAATGAAAAATGTTATTCTAGTGTGGTTCATTACATATGCGACAAAATTCACGTCATACACAAGTCACAGATTCAAATTTTATCAGCAATAAAACACGTTGTACTTTTCTTTGGACATCCATCTCGCATAATTAATTGGTACAATGAAAATTATTGCATTTCTTCTATTGTTATCTTTTGTTTCCTTCAATGCCTCAAACTTAGACGAAAAACTTCGAGTGTTTCATTTTCATCTGGCACCAATATTACATTTCTACCTCTATTCATTAAAAAAATATATGCCTCTGAAACCTCACCATGATTTTTCGGACACAGTGTATTAATTATTTATTTTTACAGATATTTCATATCAGTAAATTGTGTGTGCACCATTACAACCAATTCTGTACAAAACATACTTCCATGAAGCACTGTGAAAAAAATGCCCAGAAAATAACCAGATTGCATATTACCAAGTAAATCTATGATTTACATATCAGTGACAAATTTTATACATCATCAGGGTTCAATAAAAGAAAAGAAAGAAGGCATGTTCTCAATCTAACAGGACAACTGGAAGAAATAGGTGCCTGATTACAAGCGAATTTGAGATATCAATACATAATTATGCAAATTACCACAACACGCAAGAATATCAATATCCCAAAATAGAAAGCAGCATCAGCACCAGCAGTAGCAACATAAAATTCAACTTCATAAGTTTCTCATTATGAATTTAATAATTTTCTCACCTGCTGTTCCCACATATGAGAGAATTTATCTATGTTGTCTCGATATACAGTATATAAAGTTCGATTCACTTGGCTGTTGAAGAGATCCTCATCCTCTTCACTTAAAGCTAATTGTCGCATTCTTATCCACTCTGTATGACACACTTCTGCAATAAAATATTTGCAAAATAATTACAAATAATTATTCTTTTTATCACATATCCATTTATACACAAGTTCTCTAATAATGTTTTAAGCTTATGTTAACAATGACAGTTTATATTCGCGTAGGAAGAATAGAAACAGCAGTGAAGTATTAACACAGTATAACTCTATTAATGTGCTCGTCAAGGGACTGTGGCCTTCAAGCGCAATAAGCAGGCTCTATAGACAGAAAATGTTTCATAAAATGGGGAAAACAATTTAGACACTTTATAGGAAACATATTTTATTGTATATCAGTTACAGAGCAAAATGCAAATAAGAGCTCATTTCATGTGAAAAATCTTTGATTGTTGTTTGCAGTTGTTTTTTTACTACTACAGTCAACTCTGGATATTGTGAACTTCGTTATAGTGAACATTCGGCTATAGTGAACCTAAACTGTTGGTCCCAACCCACATACATTAAAAGTACATTAATATTTCCGTTTATAATGAACCCGCGCTTCGGTTATAGTGAACCTTGTATCCTCACAAATTCTTATTTGAAGTCAGACCTTCTTGCATAAAATTGAAAGAATGTGTTGAGAATAATATTCAAAGTTTCTTACTCCTTTAGTCAAAGGACAAAGATAGGATTAGTGATTCCTAGACAATGAGCTGTATTGTAAATTCAGGCAACCTGTGACAACCTTGCCTCACTCCACCGTCGAAGGGTTGACATTCTGTTCTCAGGCACTCTACTTTACTGTTACTTCTAGTCCTCCAACGTCAAAGGGTTTGCCTTTTGTTCCCAGAAACATTTCCATTATGATGAATAGCAACGAAAAAACGGAAAATGAAATTGCCTTCTTTTATTAAAAGGGGACAGACATTATGTCCAGAGCATAAATGAAGGTAAGATTTCGATGGCTTTCAAACTCCATCAACCCTCTCCCAGTTTCCATTAAGTGACCCGGGAAATTCCAAGGCTGAGTATGCAGTCACACTTTAACAGCATTTCTCCCTGATCAGTCTGTTTCTAGTGTTCCAACAGTGAATGTACTGTATAAAAATGTCGAAGTGTAAAGTGTTTTCTTTGGAAGACAGGCGAATATTATAAATGACATTGAACGTGGTCTTTCACAAGCGGACATGGGTCGACAGCATAATTTAAGTAAATTAACTGTGAGTAACAATATACAGTATACTGTGTAATCGATTTCACAAGAATGAAATATTTTATTTTCTTGTTCACAATTTCATTCATTTCTGTCATTTAAGGTTAGTGGAGAGAGACTTCGGATAAAGTGAACCTCGGATATACTGAACGAAATATGCAAGTCCGCAGAGGTTCATTATATCTGGAGTTGACTGTATTATAAATTACAACATTTTCTATGCAGTTCAAGGAACTACATATAACTTCACTTCACACCACTAATGTATTTTCGAAGCACATTTACTGCTTGAGGGCTTTGTTTGGTGTAGAGACACTTTTCTCTGCAGATTCAATTTCCTTAACACTGTCATCTTCGGAGGTAGAGCAGCATGATCAGCAATCATGTTGTCAACACCGTGGATTTCTGAGGTCACTACATCATTGTCAACTGACACAACTTCTCCTGTACAGGAGCCCAATCCTTGTCATCATCCATTATACAAGGAGCATTCATTTCATAGGTTATGCCATTTTGTACTGCAAACTTAAGGTAAGCATTCACTACATTGTATCGCACTCATCGGACAAATTGCATGGATCGGAAAAAGATTATCTTCGCTGTAATTGTTATGTAACCGCGTTCACTACATCGTATCGGACGCATCGACTCTCGGCAAATCCGTCCACATTTCTCGAATGGGCAACTTTTCCGATGCGTGCTATCATGGCCTTCTTTAATAAATCAATTTTAATTGGTCAACTGTTACTATTATGTTGTGCCATGTTCAGTGTCGCGCCAAAATGGCAGACAGAAAACTTACTTCGCGTGTAGAGAATTGCGAAGAATTATATAATTTGAGGCATTCCCATTACAGTAATCAAGTTATTTCTTGCAAATATATTATGTAACCAATATTTCTTTCGTTTCTTCCTCTTCAATTAAGACACATGAAGCAATTACAAATTCGTATTCGCTAACAGACGTAATTAATAGACCTAACCTCAACTCCTGTTTTCAGTAATGTCAATATCGTACGTCATGTTTTAAACAGCTGATAGGGGAATCCGTGAGGCGATGAGGTGGAGCCGTTACAGTGAATGCACTGCACTTAAAATATCCGTTGCGTGCGATTCGTATGAGGAGTGTGATACAATATAGCGAACGCTTACCTTTATTGTATATTCCACAGAATTCAAATGATGACAATTTTACAGAAATGACAGAAATGTATTGACAGAGAGACTTCAGTGTTAAAATCCTTTCATAGAATGGAAAGTATCAGTAAGTGCAACTTCTAACAGTGTCCACCGGAGGGCTTTTTCAAGTGCAGGATGAAATTTATTTCTTGCACTCATGGTGCAATGGTCCTCAGTACAGTCACAGCAATATATTTTTTCACCATGTTTTCAAAACATTACAACATCATCATCATCATCATCATCATCATCATAACAGAAGTTAGTCCTAGAAGGACCGTTCTGGTCTACAAAAGTTTTCCTGCCATCTCTTCATAGGGTGACCCAGTGATCTTTTCCCTGTTGGTCTGTAGTTCAAGATTGTTCGAGGAATCCTGGTTGTAAACATGCTTGACATAGTGAAGCCTGTTGTCTTGATATTGATGAATATACTGCAGTACAGGTTCCATTCCCAGTTCTTGTATGTCTTCATTTCTTTTATGATCCCATTTAGTGTATCCTGCTGTTCAGCGCATAAACTTCATTTCACTGGCAGTAATTCTATTTCAAAACATTACAAGTTTCGCAATTTATACGGAATTTTTTACTCATCTCATCCGAAAAAAAAGCTCTACAATTGGGATTTGGAAGTGTTACAAGAAAGTAAAACTATACAAAATTATATATGAAATATCCAGGGACCGTATAAAAAGAGCATAATGAGTGGAACAGTGTTATAAGTGGGAGTGTATTGATGAGGTTTTATATATTTATGGACAATCGAAAAGAAAGATAAGCTTAAATGGAAATATAATAGAGATTTCTCATATTGTGTCATAACGAACTAAATCATAATTACCACTGGTTTTATAGTTTTTTCCATTTAAATACAAAAAAAAAAAAAACGACCATTTAGTAACAACAACGAAAGAAATAATTATTCCAAAGCAGTACTAAATTAATGACTGAAGGGAAGAAGAAAAACGAGAAAACACTGAAGGATCTGTACAGGCATCAAAAACGAACGTTCCTAATGCTAAGAATAGAAATTAAAGTTGTCTAATACAAATCTGGCTTTCAGGTATAGCTCCCTGTGAAGCTGACTTCAATAATTTCAAGGGAAAACTTATTCTGAGGCCGGGTATCGAACTTAGGACCTTTGACTGAGCATGCCAACACTATCAACTGAGCTATTCAGGAACTCTACCAGACCAAGGCTCATCCACATACCTCAAGTGGATTGGCAAAACAACAGAGACCCAACACTGAATGCACACTTTTTCTGTGTGACTTAAATGTGTGGTTTCCTGTTAACGAACAGTGACGTGTATTATATAAATTTGGCTTTCAGGTATAGCTCCCTGTGGAGCCAACTTGAATAATTTCTAGAGAAAAATTGCTTTTTGCACTAAAATTTGTTGTGACTAAGCCTCCCGTATTTTTTGATCAGAAGTTGATCACCCTAGCTACCAATCACATATCGGGCGGAAATGGCGATTTCTCGGATCTGTGATTTTCGAACTAGTCACAGTCGAAACCAGCAACAAAATCATAGTCTTCAAATCACACTCCACCACTAATATTAATGAATGTCTCATAAGTAAAATACATACTATCTTTTTGTTTAGTCAACTGTCTAAAGACAGGTTGGTACCTCATAAGTGACACCAATAAGGCAGCAACTAAGCTAGGATATAACTGAGCAGGATGGTCAGTTCCTCAATTGCATACATTGCTGACTAGTAATCTATTTCACTAATAAAACTTAAAATGTAAACATACTAATAAAACTTACAATGTAAACAAACAATTGTTCTTCCTCTGACACATATTATCAAGTTAGATGTACTGCCTGATAATATGCACTTATTGGCCAGAATCTCAATCAGAGGTCACATACTATGTATTAGGAACAAAAATAAATTAGGCTGTCAACTGCCTTCCACATAGGCCTATATGGAGGCATAATTTCTTCAGAAAGCACTACATGTTGTTATGTTTGAGTATTAGCATTTGGCAAAAAACAAGAATGGTAACAAGGAACAATGCATTGTTTATTCACGAGAAAAGTTAGATTTGTTTTACATGTTAAGACAATTTTACTGTTGACTTCCACATACGAACTGTTCTCCAATATGTGTAACTACATTTTCGGCAGAAGCATGCTACAAGGCTTTTTCTATGGAAGAAGGAACAGGAGGGAGCATTTTACAAAATGTTCTATAAATTCCTTTCTTTTCAATGATATACGATTTTTTTTTTCAGTTTATTAGATATGGTTAAATATTTTCATGGCCACGATATCCTGTTTTATCCACGTTTAAAAGTTTCTATTTTTCATGGTATGTCTCACTATGAACCTCCATGCCTTATTCTCTGTTACTTTTGCTTATTTCAAAATCCTTGTTCATAAAATCTTAACACGTTAAAATACACAAACTTACGTAAAACTCAGAAAGAACATTTGTTTATATGGAAGAGAATGTAGTGTGTGAAATGGACAGACAGAATAAGAAATGAAGCTGTGTTGGAAAGAGTGAGTGGAGAAAGAATGATGCACAAACTGGTCAGGAAGAGAAAAAGAAATTGGTTGGGTCACTGGCTGAGAAGAAATGATTATCAGACTTTTGGTCACAGACTTTTTGTCACATGGGCGTTTTGTCATTGCAGACTTTATGTCACAAGGACGAAAATTCCACGTGATACATTTCGCCATTTGTCGCGAAAATAATAAAACACGATTATTTGAGTAGAGGATTAGTATTTTATTATTGGTACAGGTCAGTGTGAGTATAAAATATGTGAAATGGTGGATACTATATTACGGAGAAATGAAGCTGTATGTTGCTGTTTAGTATTCTCCAGCAAAATTGTGCCCGACTGTCCGCAGATATTGAATAATCCTATTCTTGTCTCTATATTTCTGCTACCTATCTTGCCATGACCCATTCGATACCTTTGTCGAGATCCGAGTATTTTTTTCTTTTCTTCATGGGTGAATGAATGGTCACTTCCAAGCCTTGCAAAATCGCCAACATCCAGATACAAAAGAAACTGCCTACTGAAGGATGCACTGGAAGAAATAGTGGAAGGGAGAAAATTTCGGGGCAGAAGAAGACATCAGATGATAGATAACATTAAGATATATGGATCATATGTGGAGACTATAAGAGAAGACAGGAAATAGGAGATTGGAGAATGCTGGGTTTGCAGTGAAATATCTGCCCTTGGGCAGAAAACTATGAATGAATGAAGTTTCACTTGAGTCCTTTCAAATGTCTTTTGAAAATTTAATGTTTCATGGTTTCATTATTGTTGTACTAATAATGATCAGTACATAAATGTTGAAGTAATAACAATAACCAATTTTATTTATGGTGTTTATTTAATAATTACATCCAATGTAAAAAAAAAGTTAATCTCAAGACATAGTTCAGTTGCAACCCTAGGAAGATCAGCGCAACTCCTAGTGCTGTCTGCTGGTTACAACCCTGAGACATGAGCTAATTTTGTCAAGGGGATCAAGTAATTATAGTAAGCGATGTAGAGATAAACCAACACAGAGGTTTCTTACAAGGTGGAAAAATTTCAACACCATACCAAACATACAGTCAAACCATTACTTCCAGGCTTCTTCTCTATACAGCAGTAGCATAGTAACTGGGAGAATATACCAGAGCTTCATTTACATCAATTTTGGCAGGAGGGGGACGACAGTGAATTCAAAAAGTGATACTGATTTCGAAGAAATTCAGACAGTATCCAAAATGATTTATAGTGATGTAGGCCTATATACAAAGATATTGAAGGTGATGAAATTGAGGTGCAGAAGATTTCAAAAGATGAGTTAAGGGGAGGGCAATATGGAGCATGTAGGTCACAGCAAAAAGCAGACAAAACATAAATATGTGGTAGTCAGCCAAGGGAATGTGGAAGAATACAGCACTGAGTTTATTGCCTGGTTTCAAAGACATTTTCAATACGGAAGCAACAAAGAAATTTGTGGTGACGTTTTCAGAAGTAATAGGGAGCAAGTCGGAGATACGATTTTCTATAAATTTTCAAAGAAAATTCCTGGACTTTAGACTAACATTTTTCAGTATAAATAACTTGAGCACCAAATTTTAACTCTTAGCTCTAATGTTACCAAAATAGTTTTATTTCATATACATTTGTACATTAATGAAGCAAGTTTTAAATAATGTTAAATTATATCGTCGGTTTAGAGTGTAACCCTGCTAACTGCCAAAAAGAAGGAAAAAACTGAGTTTAAATTAACTCTGAAACTTTAGGACCAAATCCAAAGTACAGGTACAAATGCCAACTGTTCTTTGGATTTGGTCCTAAAGTTACAGATTTAATTTAAACTTAGTTTTTTTGCTTTCTTGTAAAATTTTATTTTTGGCAGTTAGCAGGTTTACACTCTAAGCCGATGATATGGAGTTAATCTTATTGCTGTTGAGTCTTTTGTTCCATCTGTAACATGTCACTCAAACATTAAACATTACATTTTTTCTGTATTAGAAAAAAAAAATGTTAAACCTTATCTACCCATACAAAAATTAAATTGAAATTGGTAATTTCTTATAAGCTGTCGATGTTCCTTAGGCTGTTTTTACACTTAACGTGAAATTGTTTTTTCCAATAAGAAATTAAAATACAATTTATTGTTTCTATTATCTCTCTCCTTTCTCTACATATCCCTATTTTATTATTCTACTTTTATTTATCTTATATTTAATTTCACTACACATTTTTATTTTAATTTACCACACATGCAGTCACCAGGATTCAACCCGATAACCTTTCGGTTTGTAGTCAGACACTTTACCACTACGCTATGAACTGGTTTGATAGACCCAGCTGTCGTTTTTGAACTTACTTTACTGTATGTTTCCGTTCTCTTTCATAAATTTAAGAAGTGAAACAAAAGAAGACACTAATATCACTAATTGTACGTGTAGCTCGCAACAGGATCATCTTGGCTGTCTGTGCATGCGCGAACTTGGTTAATAAAAACCTAAACTAACCAAACCTAACCTTCGTATATGCAGGATGCATAACCAGAGCACGAAGAGAACTTTTTGATTTGATTTGGAATGTACACGCGAAAATAAATCCAGGTAAGGATCATGCTGGCATTGCATGAGAGGTCCGCACGTTAACATACTACCATATTCGTTTGTTCTAAATGCCGAACAGTTCATCCCGTTCATAAAAAGCACTGTATCTATACATTCAGGATATGGAAAATATGATACTGGAGAAAATTTAGAAGAGGAAGACAACTTGTACAATGCAACTTGCGACACAGAAGACGGGAATACAACAGAGTAATGTAACTGCAAAAACGACATAAGGAATATCGACAGCTTATAAGAAATTACCTTGAAATTTGATATACTAAAAGGACAAAGACAAATTCCTTCAGAGTTCACAGAAAAACCTCAAAACTGAAGGTACATTAATATTGTGATGTCCAAAATGAGGTCCCATCTGTAACAACCTTTAAAAGTTATCCTACCTACACTTAATAACCATCAAATGGAATAACTTTGTAGTGTAATATAATTGAACTGATAGTACATACGTATGTTTAATTAATAACATTTAATTTCACTTTGATACCATTGTATTATACAAAAGTTAAAATTTTATCTCAATGTCCTGTCTGTAATGATGGAATGGCTGTATTTGTATTTCAGACTACTAGGATTAAACATACTGTTCTCCAACCAGGAGATCAACCGCGAAAGGAATGTGCTTACTATTGCCTCATCTATTGAAACGAAGTAGATAAATAATATTACCGTTATAACGCCAGTTTAAAAACCATGCGCTCTCCTGCATATGTTATTTCATGTATGAAGAGATTAAAAGACCAGGAGATTAACTGTGATCTAATTTTGTAACTAGGGTAGTATCAATATGTCTGCATCAATGTTATGGTTTGTGCTATGAGAGCTAGCCAAAAGAGATAAAGATTATCCACGTGTGTGACCTTATGACATCTTATGACATCAACATTCATTCACAGCATTAACCTCCTTCGTTTCATCCGGCAGAGACTTTCTCGTGGTTGGAGCACGGTACATATTCACAAATGGTTTCCTTTAGAATTCCTACATTTCTAATGTACAGTAGGCTATTCCTGATTTTTTTTTTTCACGAGGAAATTTTACTACTTAAACATAATCACCACGAATTACTCTTTATATTTTCATTATGTTGCAGTACTGCCTAATATTAAGGTGACTATCTATCCCGATTTTTCCAGAACAGTCCCAAATTTAGACCCTCTGTCCCGGATTTTTTGAAGACATTTCGAGACACTAATTTTTCCCTATTTTGCCAAGATGTTATGATTTGTCCCGATTTAAGGTTTTCTACGATTATAGTAATGGAAAGCACATAAAAAACTGCTAAAGACCAAGGAAACTAGTTTCAAAGAACAAGGAAAAGTCCAAGCTCAAGAGGCGCTAGCAGAGGCCTTTCTTGTCCTTGGAAGTTACCAGCACTGCCACGGAGGTCCCAATGGAATCTTGGGAAAACACTTATCCCTTCTCTCAACAGAGGTAACCTAACCAACACAAGCCAAATCAAAGAGTCAAAGTCATATAGTGAAGAGCTGCTAAAATTCTAGCGGAAGTAAGAACAGCCATCCTGAAGACAAAAGACAAGAAAGCAACCAGACCAGACGGAATTTATAATGAAAATCTAAAGCACACAGCAGAGCAACTGACTCCCTTCTGGGACAATCTGTTCAAAACATGCATTCGATTTTTAGTATGTATAATGTTATATGTTCTCACGTATAAATTTATATAAAAAGTTCACCACTTATTTGCTAACCCACTTTGTAAGGTGTCCCGATTTTGGGACTTGAAAATCTAGTCACCTTAGGCCTAATGGTGGTATAATGTCTGCATACAACTTGTTAACAATTAGGTCACTGCGCAAAATTTGTAGCTAGACTATATTTAAAAAAAATATAGGCTACATAACAAAAAAAAGCTCTGTTCAGATATTCTAACCAAACATAGGCCTACTCTTAATGTGATAATTAACATGATTGTGCAAGAAATCGGACACTACAGTGGCAACAACAGCTACTGAACTAGGCCTAAACGTCACATTATCGATAGTTTAAAAGGCAAAATTAACACACACATTTATTATAGACAAAAAGAACCAAACCAAATCTTATTAGGCCTACCATAGTAACCTTAAAGCTAGCTATTCAGCATAGCAACTTTGTTTCCACAACCTTCCATCCACATTAACTCGGCCTCATGATCCTTAGTTCTGAACCGTATCTTAACCATGAATATATCTTAGCCTACCGCCTTACTAACACAATTCCATCTCTTAAAATAAATAGGCCAAGTTAATGTTGTAGTTACTCGAATACATCAAGATAAGCTATAATCAATGTATGGGTTGCGTAATACCTACAGACGACCGGTAACTTGATAAGCAACCTCAAAAACACGACTGGAAAATATAAAAAGTCCTCTAAGATTACGTTTTTGTTTCATCATAATATGGAAATAATTGGTCGCATCCTGGTATGTGCTTAAACATAGGCTACCGTAATAAGAGGAGATAAGAGTTCCTACTAAGCAGCGTAAGAAATACAAGAAATGAAATATTGTAGATAGTAGAAAAACATTCAGGTATTATTTTAACCTCCATTCATGACTCCTTTCTTATGAACATACACACATACATAAATTAATAGTTGCGCCTATTTAAGGCTGCAGTTACTAGCAAACAGTTCACACGTAATCTCGGTTAACTATAACCACTACCGTCTCTATCGATACAGGAGGTAGTGCTACAACTTTTAATATTAATGTGTTCAATATGTTCATGGCTTTACAAATGTTACAGATAGCTTGCAATCTACAAATTCTATAGAATCTCCGACCGTACAGTAGATTATGCCTAACAGCTTGCATCAGAACTTCCTATTCATCCAACATCAGAACATACGCATATTACAAATAATTTATATTGAGAGTAAATATAACTGTGAACATTCTTACCACAGAATTAATGCAGTACACCTGCAGGTTAATTACCAAATTCAACACTCAAATGCGTGGTCAATTTTTAAAATATTTGGATTTTTTTCGAAGATTACGCAATTAACCAATTTACAAGCCATTCCAAGTGTTATAATTTTATTATTGCATTATCCTACGATACCAAAAGTCTTTATATGTTACACTTTTAAAGCAAGTAAAGTCTTGATTAATGTCATTTACACGTGTTCAATATTATCACGGACGAAAACTTTACTCCACCCACAGACAACTATCACAGAACAACACACAAAGTCAAAGTACGCCTACCATACAAAATTACTATCAGTATTATCACATTCTAGTATATACAGTGACGAAGCTCAATACTTACGGAACATGCATCCATAGATAGTTGCTAACCACTAGGGTCGCTACCGTTGCTTACGTGATTACACAAGCTGGCGCATAGCACGATCGAGAGTAGGTCTCTGTGAGTCATGACAATTTCTGCCGCTAGGTTCGCCTCTCTGCCCTATGAAAAGATGAATAGTACCATTACAAAGCATTGTGCATCGTGAAAATAGTTCGATTAATTGTGCATTACTCATTGAGTACGAATATTACAAATATGCCAAGCATATTAGAGTGTTATTTGAAGTTTGTTCAGCTAAGTTATATTCGAAATTTGTCTGTGTTTTGCCTTGTGAAGAACTCTGTACCAACAGGTCGTATATTTATAGGTTAAGGTAAATGTCAAAGTTCTCTCATATAACAAGCAATGCTATGTTAAAAGTGGCGAATTGCATTTTCCGACTCTCGAATGATGTGACCCGAAATGTAAAATAATTTCATGCATTGTTTCACTTACCGAGCATTACTGATATAGGCCTAATGAAAATGTGAACGACGTGATGTAAACATTTAAGATAATGTTACTGTTTTCCCTTTCTCTTTTAGAAAATACCGACAAAAGTAATGAATTATTTTCATGTTGTACTTATTAGGTAATTAATGTGTATTTGTCTGTATTTTAGACCTGTGTATTGTTACGTAATTATCAGTGAATTAGGTAAGAGAACTTAACAAGGTTAGTATGAGATTAGGTAATGCACCTCAAACTGGTAACTAATGGCTGCTGCGAAATAGGCTGAGGTGGTTATCGTGTGAATCAAATTATATCTAGAATATCTAGTTTTATTATATACGGATACGTAAAGTTTTTTTTTGTTTTAGCATGTGTTTGTAATTTTGTGAGGTTATGTCTAGCCTAATTTCTTTTTATTCTTGTATCATTACCAATACATTAATTTATTTTATATTCATTTCAGGTGTTACGGAGGTGTTACATCTATGGTGGCAACTCTACTTATGTTAAGATATGAAGTAACAGTATATATTCAACTTCATCATTTGCTAAAAATTAAAGAAAACTGTATGTCTTCGACTCATTCCATCGACATTTCTTCTTATGTATGTGAACCACGTTCATTCTAAAAGTGCTACATTAAATGAACACTATAGACAACGTGATGGAACAATTTACAAGTTACTGTTAAAGTGCTCAACATTTTCAAGTGGTGCTATACCCATTGTTTCAAAATGTACATACATATTTTTACATTTCTATAAGAGGTGTCATAAATTATTTGAGCATATTTGTAAATTCTTCAAAATTAATTCTTCTAATTAAGACCATAAAGTAATGAAATAATATAGCCTAGGCCTATATGTGATTTTATACTCCCGGTATTGATGTTGATCTTGGTAAATTAATCCAATTTCACAGTGTTGTCTTTTGTATTGTGGTTCATAACAATTATAACAGTATGTACGTGGAAATGTTCTTAAAATAATAAATTCTAGCTCATGATTTTAAGTGGTCGTTTCAATGGGAGGTTATATTGGAAAGATGATCACAAATGATAATTTACTGCAAGATACAAGAACTGAATATAAGTGAGTGTTCCGTTGAAAGTGAAAGTGAAAATTTCGTTTTACAAGAGCTAAGTTGGCGTAATATTTATTTTAGAAATTATTTGAAAGCTACAGAATATGAAGAATAGACCTGTAACCATAGAAATCAACTGCGAATGGTGAGTGACCAGGTTTCATTAGTAATTGAAAGGAAGTAAAAATTATTTTCTTCTTATCACCCTGTTTTCAATATTTAAATTCCTTGTTATTTCGTGAGAGATTACTTCATACTATCACGTAAGCTAAATTTTTACTGTACAGATAATAAAAATTACATACATAAGTAGGCTACTTGAATACTGACGATCAAACTTCATATACATACCTCATCAGGTATATTCAAGAAGACATCTAATGTACTGTAACCAGCACATGATTAAAATACTGATCAGATGTCCAACAGTTTCTTACTGCACTCTTCACTTCAAAAGTTTGGCACATAGTTAATGAAAATCTTGATCAGGAAATCATTCATAAAAAAGTTAAATGTACACGTTTAAAACTTTCCTATAACATAGGGCATCCTCATTGTTACTTTTAAATTTTAGGAATGTACGCTTATAACTGTATCACAATCTGAAATAATCATAATATTTATAACACGAAGGTCCTTGTAGATAGTCAGTTCCAGTGTTCTATATGTAATTAAGAAATGGCCCAGTTTATTGCACTTTCAGCACTTTTCTATTTAGGGGCTTCTGATTAAGTTTCCTAATCACTGCGTATTTACTGGAAATATCTTTGGCAATATTGTCCAGTAGTGGCTTCACAAGTTTTCCCAAAAGAAAGAGGGACATTTCCTCATCTTTACATGTGTCGCACTTCACTTCTTGCGAAAATCTTGGCTTCAGAAAAGAATACTACAGCGTTTACTATTACTATGCTCAATAGATTAATCAGTAGGCCTATAGAAATGTTTTCACCACTGCAAGAAAAAATCGCGTAATAATTATACTTCTCAATTATTGTGACGTTCGTATTTTTTTAAAAGAGAGGGAAAAGTTACACGTTCTTGCAAATGCTTAATTATGAATTCAAGGAAATTAAAGATAATGCAGTACCTTAATTAGTTGCAATGTCTTATTTAATAACAATATTAATAATATTAGGTGAAAAGGGTAGGCTATAGTGCGTATATGTAAGATGTCAAGTTAATTTATTTCCGGAAATGTTTGGTGTATGAACTGAAGTACAGAGCAGACAGTCCCTCAGTTTATATGTAATATGTTTTAATATCAAGAATGACAGCCTTTTATTGTAATATAATTGAGGAGTAGAAGTTTGCAAATTACGTCTATTGTCCATAAAATATTGTACGAAGCATTTAATAAGCAATGGTGAGTCCTTTAAATGTCCCAAATGTCAATGTCTTTTAAGTGTTCTGCTATGAATATATAGGGCAGAACAGCGCTCCGAGCGGCGGAATTGGCATTACGAGGGAACCACTTCAGACTCGTTTTTCAAGCTCTATGCGCCAGCTTGTGTAATCTCGTAAGCAACGGTCGCTACTATCCCCTCTTTACAGACAAAGCAAAAGTACTGGCACAGTCTATTGTTCCTACACAACTCAGGCTTCGTGATTGCATATACCTGACTGTGCTACTCAACGAGCTAGAATTAAGCTCATTGGTGCTATTTTTATACGACGAACGAAATGAATCGCTCTTGTCATGAATTCAATTCAATGATTTGACTCGTTGATGTAACTCCACTGTCCACAGTACTGTGCACTGTCAAAAATTGTTGATCACGACCACAGATCACGAAAAAATTTATATATTAACTAGCCATACCCGTGCGCTTCGCTGCACTTCTTAGAATTAAATATTGACAAATCTAAATACAGTTTTGTAATTACTTAGTGAATAATAGCTTTTTGTATGTTGTAAGTCGTTTGCTCCTGAATCATTTTGAAAGTTGTATTTTTTTTTTTCTAATTTATTTATTGGTCGACCAGCAAACTTGCTACACAAGCTACTCTCAAATTATGGAATATCCCATACATAATATAATGATGAGGTTGGCTGTAAAGGCTCCTCTACTTAAATTTATTTTTAAATTAATTACCTAATAATTTTTGTGAACTATGAGAATAAAAGTATGATAAAGATTTTCTGTGTTAAATTTATGAAGAGTCGTCTGTATCGCTAAGAAAAATGTCCTAAGGTAGTTTCCTTTTAAGTCTAGATGGCTGACAAGTTCTTGCTCCAATGTTATATGTCACAGTTCCAGGAACGCCAAGAAGTTTGTTGAAGAAAGATTTTGACATTGAATGGATGTACTGTTCTAGTGGAATAATTCCCAATGCTTGATGCAGTTGCTGATTTCTTACAAACCACGGGGCATTTGTTGCTGTTCGCAGGAACTTGTTCTGTAGAACCACGGCCGACTTAATGTTCCTTTCGCTTCTTTGTATACGGCCTTGATAATAGTAATATTATTCTGAAATTGGTTAGTTTCTCAATTCCACCACGAGGCGCTGTCTGCCAAGGTTTGGTGTCCACAGAGGAGATACTCAATATGAATTAAAATAAATGATTAAATAGTAATAATAACACTTATAAATAATACATAAGAACATAATAAGTATTATTATGTTTAGTTCTGTTAATTATGGTAGAAGCGTGAGTTTAAAAGCAGGAAAGATAACACTTAGTAACCTATTCAGTTTAAGTAACATGATCCAGAGGCGTAATTTTGTAGTTCATTCACTGGGTAGCACGACTAGGCTAAACTGCGATGTTTCAAAATAATCACTTGGGTAATTATTTACCATAACTTGTACTAAGTTTTATAATTTCACTCGCTGCACTGATACATTCCATTTCATATTGCAGATTCAAGAATCATAGTTTCAAGATTTTGCGACTCAGTGGATTATAAGCCGCATTCTTCGAAGGAACCAGCTTTTCAGTTAAAGCTGCTGCCATGTTATCTAGAAGTGGCCTAACAAATTTCACAGTAATGATATTAGCAAGTCGTTCTTGGCCGTCTTCATCACAAATTGGCATTGCAAGAGAGTGCATCTACACAGTAACGGATCAATTTCCGAACACAAATTTTCTAATATATTCTTGTTTGATATTCTCTTTCGATGACTAAGCAGCTGATCTAGAATAAATTTTGCATGATTACTGCCTTCATCGGCCTCTTTCCTTATATTTTCCAGTTCTTTGTGTAACGGATCTCTTTCAATTAGTTGGAGTTTTTCGGTTATTTTCGTTATCTCATCTTGCTTCTCTTGTAACACCTGATTAAGTTGTGTAATTTTCACATGCAATCTGTTCATATTTCTTTTTAGCTCCTCAAAGTTGACAATGTCTGTTTGCGTCGCTTTATGGTCATTTTCAACTGGCAAGAATAGAATGTCATTAACTGATGCTGAGCCACTTGGAACGTCTTGTTCAAATAGTGAAAAACCAATATTACTAAAAGAATTGCGTTTCTTAGGTGGAGGGAGATCAGTTTTAGTACCTGTTCGTCATGGTCTTTTGATATCTGTCACTTTATACCTAGGATGATGAGGGAATATTGTTGGCACAGCATTTGGTTTTAACAGTCTAAATTTCCCAGTATTAGAATAATCTTCTTCCATGAAATGTAAACTACAAACGACTGAAGATGGGGAGTTGCTTTTGGAAAAAAGTCTTGGCGTGAAATCACTTTAAGCCATTCTCGCATCTTTCTCTAACTTACTTCTTACTTATGGCTTTTAAGGAACCCGGAGGTTCATTGCTGCCCTCACATAAGCCCGCCATCGGTCTCTATCCTGTGCAAGATCAATCCAGTCCCTATCATCATATACCACCTCCCTCAAATCCAGTGGCGATTTCTCTTAAGGAGCACAGGAGCAGTGCACCACCTCTTCAAATAACACATGTTTTATAAGTTATATCAATGAGCTGCAGTAGACTATGTAAGCGACTTAATTCTTTGTTGTAATACTATGTAAAAATAACACTGCATGCATGCCTGTGTACTGTTCTTGTTGACGCCTGGGACTTATATTTACCGCTCGACACTTGCGGCACACTGCTCCATTCGAGCATGCGCAGTAGTACTGTTTCACTGGCAGGCTTTGGAGCATGGTAGGTAGGTTTACAGTGAGCGTAGGAGGGGTTAGGAGCACTTTCAGATGTGTTCTCAAGCTCGTCCCATCATAAATGCTACAATGAATAGTGTGCAAAATCTGTGTAATTTTCTATAAGACCTTTACACGAAAAGATCAAAATAAAGAAGATGGGCAGACCTACACATGAATTAAAATTATAAGTGACGAAGAACAGTAATAGAGAAGTGACTAGAAAATTCAGCATTCGGACTTACGAAAAATGCAATATGCGGCTGCAATATAAAATACGCTGTATTTTGTTTTCCTTGCCTGTTGTTCGACGGCGAACATTTATTGACAAAAACAAGTACGTTTTATGAATTTTATTTATTTTTCTGTTTGAATTTAGGACTTTGCGTAGTAACTACATAATTTTGATTATCGTTCTGCAGATATGATTGATTTGAAGCACATGAATGAAGGAATTAAAAAACACTATTCTTCAGCTGCACACATCAACAATAATGTTAAATTAGCAGTGTTGGGTCAAACTAACATATAGACGCAATTAGATTCAATTGGATTGTTGAACTTCACAATGATAAAGCTACCAAGCACAGATATGTGCGTGCGGTTTTGTGGAGCTTTGAGTTGACTTTAAGAGGTCACGAAGACGGAACTCATCTTTAAACGCTAGTAATTTTCTTGGCCTCATCAATTTCAGTTCCGAATTAAACCCACTCTTAAGGAACAATTGGAAAGAGGAACAGTGTTTAAGAGCACGTCAAACACTGTACAGAACGAAGTCCTTCAAGCAATTTTGATGTATGCCATGATGAGATTTCGAAGAAATAAAGAAAGCTGCTGACTTTTTAGCAGTTAAGGCTGATGAGACGACACACGTATCGAATGCTTGTGAACGCGTGAACTGTGTTATAAAACACAATATAGCGAAAACAAATTATTTACGGTGTGCTGCATAGAAATTGAACACTTTACTTTGCTATTACTGGACCTACCTAGGAAACTGATTAACTGCAATTTCTTGACTAACAAAATTATGTAAATCTATACCTACGTAGCGTATGTTAATAGTTATGTAATAGTTAGTGCCTATAATAATAATAATAATAATAATAATAATAATAATAATAATAATAATAATAATAATCATAATCATAATCATAATCATAATCATAATCACCATAAATATTTGTGCACCACCAGGATTATTTATCACCACACGCCACTGCTCAAATCTATTTTAACATTATTCTCCCATCTACGTCTCGGCCTCCCCAAAGGTATTTTTCCCTCCGGTCTCCCAACTAACTCTATATCCATTTTTGGATTCACCCATATATTCTACATGCCCTGCCCATCTCAAGCGTCTGGGTTTAATGTTCCTAACTATGTCCGGTGAAAAATACAATGTGTGCAGTTCTGCATTTCCCTTATTCCCAAATATTTTCTTAAGCACCGTATCCTCGAGCATCAGAACCTCTGTTTCTCTCTCAAAAAAAGAGTCCAAGTTTCAAGACCATACAGAACAACCGGTAGACAGACTAGATGACAAAAGCTTCTCAACCGAATAATTAGAGGCAATTCCCATATTTATTCTGCGTTTAATTTCCTCCCGAGTGTCATTTATCTTAGTTACTGTTGCTCCAAGATATTTGAATTTTTGTCCACACCTGTGGAGTAACGTTTAGCGAGTCTAGCGGCGAAACCAGGTGACCCGGGTTCGATTCCCGGTCGGGACAAGTTATCTGGTTGAGGTTTTTCCGGGGTTTTCCCTCAACCCAATATGAACAAATTCTGGGTAACTTTCGGTGTTGGACCCCGGACTCATTTCACCGGCATTATCACCTTCATCTCATTCAGACGCTAAATAACCTAAGATGTTGAAAAACGTCGTAAAATAACCTGCTAAAACAAAATAAAAATATTTGAATTTTTCTACCTCTTCGAAGGATAAATCTCCAATTTTTATATTTCCATTTCGTACAATATTCTGGTCACGAGACATAATCATCTTTCCCTGTCACTCGGAAACTCGTGGAATGATATTGTTCCTCCACTCTTTTTTTCTATTCGAAGTACACAATGGTACACAATAATACGTCATTTTTAATCACATCATAATAAACTCACATACCAGTAGAAAGAAGCACAATATCACTAAGTATGATCGTACAAGAAACCATACACACATTCCTCAGAGAACCTTGGCAGTCAGTGCCATCTGGCGGGAATTTCATATATTCTCAATTACAGCTTTAACACAGAGATCAAAATGAATTGTCAATGCCGGTAATGGAGAAGCGAAGCGAGCATCAAGTCGGCCGTGGTAGAAATTGTAGGCGATGATTGCGAGTCTTGGTTCGTGCATGTTGGAGCAACGATAAACGAAGCAACCACAGTCTACTATATACAATCACGAAGCTTGAGATGATTTTTTTGCCAACGAGTTGCATTTCTCGCGATAGTTGCTAGCCGCTTGGAGCGTTGTGAGTACTAGGAACAATAGACTGTGTCACTGCCATCGTGATCTAATACAGGCTTAACCCGATCAGGAAGGGTGGCGTTTCAACCATATAAATTAATTGGGATGCATAAATAGTAACATATATTTCTCTAAAATGTAGTGTAATTCCATTAATAAAATTTAAAACAATGATTAGGGGTCACTTCAGACATAATTCCTTGCGAGTTAAGGTGTAATATTATTTTTGGTGTGGAAATTACGTTGTTCGTATGTTTAATACCTCCATTTATTTCGATTAAATATTGCGAAATTCTTGTACATTCATTTATGCACGATTCAATAATTTTCAGTTGCACCGCACGGATATTTAGATATGTTGAAATTATAGGTTATGTATACTGTACCAGTTGCCCCTTTCTGTCTAATTTTAGCGGTCTCCAATGCCCTGTCACTACATATGTATGTTATGTCATATGGATATTATAGGTTATGTTTACTATATTTAACTTATATTCCTATATTCGCAATTATACATTATAATTAAACATAATGCCATGTATGACACCAGTCACATTCTATTTGTCTGTATTTTAATACTAAAATTGAGTACTGAATTATTGTATTTATCTACTACCTAAGAGACGAAGTAACACAATCATATGTATACTAATTTCATAGGAGTGGTATGGTAAATTTTCTGTCTACAATTAAGGAACGTAGATGTGCTAAATTAAAATCACAATATAAATTCGTTTTTATTGAACCTCAAAATAGCTTCCATTCTAAACTTGAAATGTTGACGCGAACAGATTATGTTAACATGTAAAATTCTCTTCAGATTAAAATAACACAGTTTTGTAATTATTTCTGCAACATATTATGCAACAAGAAGTAAACGGAACTTATAACACATTACACTAAATAAAGCTTAGCAATGATAAGCAATAAAGTTATAATATAATATTTCACTGAGCTCCATATACCGAAATAGAAAACCCGAACAAACTTCACGGCCTGGTCTAAATCGACTGTGCCGTATTTCGCATTTTTGAGAAAAGCTATGTAAATTGTGAAATATTCGTTATCGTTTGTAATAACTATAAATGGCTAAAATACAATAATTTGAATAATAATATGGGACAAGGAGACGTTTGTTGTACTAAATTGTAAGAAAAATGGGTTAGAGTTATCCTTCTTCCGAAAGATCCAGGAAGGTGAGTTTATAGAATATAATATATATTTTATGAAAATAAAATATAAACCTTATGTATTTCATATTTCAATATTGGAAGGAAGGTGTTAATTTTTTCAAAAGAACACGTATCGTCTGCTAGGGAAAGAGTCTGTGATGAGGCGATAGTAGCGATCCTGGTGGTGAGCAACTATCTATGGATGCATATTTCAAATGTCTATGTTTGCATATTTAGTAAGTATTAAGCTTCGTGACTGTATATAGTAGGCTGTGAATAATTCTTCCACCACGGAAGCAACGCTGCTGTATCAAAGACAATTGAGCATGCAACCTAAAGGCCGGTTACACACTATACCGAGAGATGTGTAATGTGAAATGTGCGCCGAGAAGTGCGTGAGCGAGGCGAGGCAGCACAAAGACGTTAGACTGCAGCGTTGCCAACCTGAACACGAGCGAGTCGGCTACAAACGTCCCGAAATTCAGCTACAAAGACTGAAATTAAGCTACGCTCAAAACTTGAAGAATTTGCACATATTATGCTGTTCATTGTGCTGCGTTTAACGATTGTTTCATTGCCCATTATATTAATTTAATAAAAATAATTCGAAAGAGCTACGAATACAATTATTATTATTATTATTATTATTATTATTATTATTATTATTATTATTATTATTATTATTATTATTTATAATAATCATTATTATTTCTTACAAACCGAAAAATCAATACATAGGCCTAAGCATCCATACACTTCTATAGGTTTGGTAAAGCGTTGCTCAACCCAATCTACAAACCATGCACCAGTATGAAAAAGGGAAAGTATCTCACCTAAGAAATCTAGTCGATCCTTCTGATAACACTAGCTAAAATTTTAACTGTAAATATGTACCCTATAAATACGTAGACAAATATGTATAAACACATGGACACTGTGTTTTGGACAAAGTGTCGCAGCAAGTGGACAATGGGATAGATATGCGTGGGAAGGGCCAGTTTTTTTAATTTAGTTTCTTTTTATTTGAAGTCGGAGTACGGTTAATTTTGCGGAGTAGGCGACCCCTAATAAAAACTCTGCCGTGTGCCGGGAAGTTCACAAACAGAGGAACTGTCAGGTTACTGGTTTACTTTTGTTGGGTAGGCGACCCCTAATAAACCGCCTGACGGGTGTCTGCAAATTCACGAGTACAGAAATTGTGAGTTAGGTAATAGGCGCTATTCACATAATAGGAAAATAAAACTGAAAATAGCAATGCTATCCTTGCCATAAATGCGGGTCGCATTGTTCAGAATTCAGTCTGTGACACAAAGTTTCTACCGGTATGTTTTCGTAATTTTAATGAGGAAGTGAGGAAATTCTGGTGGGTATTAGTATGACAAAATAAATTTGTTAAAAGAAAGTGTTTACACATAAAATTTAAGTATTCACAGATGGTCGCTCGATCGAATCTCAGTTCGGCTACATTTTGACATTCGGCTACGACCATTCTGCTACAAGCTACATGACTAAAAATTAAGCTACGTTTAGCCGAATTCGGCCACGGTTGGCAACGCTGCGTTAGAGACAGCATTGTCCACACACTGCGCCCAGAAATGTGTAATCAAAGCAAAGAGTACAGAATAGTGATGGACAAAGTTGTTTTCCCGGAACAGCTCCGAATTCTCCGTTTCCGGAAAAATACTATGTTCCAAACAACAGTTCCGAAATAAGTTACAAGTTGAGATGTATCGGAATCGTTCACTGATGCGAGCTATCTCTTTGACTCTCGCTCCATTTGAGGAGTCGTTCAAAAGAGCGATACAGTACTCTCCCTCTTCCCCAAGCAGCCACATACGTTGGAGCACTCATAACTCGGACTCCTCTTAAAATACGTTATCTGCACGACATCATAGCACACATGCTTCTCAATAGATAATAGATGACATTCCAATCGGTTTGGAAACTTGCTGTATGCGGACAGAAGCTTCAAGCTTAATGTTTATTAGATAAACAGCTGTTGAATACAAGAATGCAACACTATTGGTACATAAAGTCGTGAAGATACGGTAACATTTAAAACGTGTAGTGTGTAATTTTTGTTCTCAGTGTTACGTAGTAAAAAAAAAAAAAAAAAACTAAAGTCATTAATTTTTATTTTTACTTTCCTTAATACTTAGTTATAATAATAATTACATTATAAATTCATAAATAATATAAATATATAACTGCTGTATATATTTATATATTAGCAGTAGTGAAATCTGAAACCCTGACACTGGCTTAGTAAAATGTTAGAAACGCATCTGTACCAAAGTGTAATAATTTAACTTCGCATCGCACCTCGCTCTGTGACATTACTTATGATCACACTAGATGGATTTCAATTTCCATGCTTCCTCATCCATTCACGTGAGGCCGGTTACACACTATACCGAGAGATGTGTAATGTGAAATGTGCGCCGAGAAATGCGTGAAATCGAAAGCATTGTTTTAAATGGAACGCCACACACTACAATGAGTTTCTCGCTCACCTCGCGCGAGGTAAACACATTTCTCGCTCTGATCGCTAGCCCAGCGAATTTTTCAAGACACATTCGACCTCTGTCAACGATTGCGATCACACATAGACATCGGGAAAATATTTTTCAGCTGTTTTAAATTCAGAAAACTTAGCAAAATTGTTCTAATACGTCAGATCGACCATTGAAATTTTTTGGTGTCATACAAATACGTATGACACACGAGACGATAACTATAGTAATACTAAATTGAAGACCTCTCTGGTAAAAGGAATGTAACATCAAATTATTAAAATAAATGATGTCGGTAGGAAAACAAATTTTAAAGCATTTATTTATAACAATAAATTGAACTAAATGGTTGAATAAACTTTTATCCCTGTGTAGTGAAATGATTGTGATAGTAAATATAGCACTAATGAAATATGCTCCTGAAATAATTTTCCTTTCTACTGATACATGAATTTACATTTTGGTTTTATGTCCTTATTCCGGGGAGGTCTTAAAAATAAAAGAAGAACTCTGGAAGCAAATATCAATCGATTTAATCAGACGTTAATTAGGTTAGGTTTCTGATTTGCAATGCCAATGAACATAAGATTGGCTATGAATGAAATTATGACTTTATTATCACATAATATCATACTTAACAATGAAGAGATAAGATTTTATATTAGATATTACTGTATGTATTACTTGCTAGTCAACACGATAATTTATTAAGGATTCAGTTGTCTTCATTGTACTCGTGATGCTGGGGTTGCATTATTGGACTGAAGAGAATGCTGTTCATGTTCATGAAAAAGTGAACAGTATCATTCCGTTTCGTGATAAAGTGAAATACAATTTCCTGTATGCCGTTTAATATAGTGGTATGGTATTTCTCCAGAAAAATTGCAGCAAAGATGGCACAATTTTCTTTTGTTTCACTGGTTTCTGCGAGATGTGTAATGTGGTAAAAACATGGTTTTGGTTTGCAGCCACAGATATTGTACTTTCAGGATAAAAATCTTTTGATACTTGTGCATTCTAATACGATGTTGTAGCCCACACTTGTTAAAATTGTACAAATTTGATTCTTCCGTATTTTAATGCATTGTTGTAGCCCCCCTCACTTGTTACAAATATAACACACGTTAGGTCCAAGATGCAATACTATGAAAACTGGTTGGTCATTTCCCTAGTAATTCGTGCTGGAACTATTGCGTCTTAAGTTGATAATTTTGCCAAATATTTTATATAATTGGGTGCTATGAAAAAAGCTCCATCCCCCCCCTTATATTATGACCACATTCTCATAGTTACTTAAGGCCGTGAAAAAAATTGAAAACGCGTAGTTCCAGAGCCACTTTCGCATCAAAGAGTCTATCAAATACACTTATTGCAGTTTTGTGCAATATACATTTTTTTCTTTTCATGGTAATGAAGTAACAAACTTCTCAAAGAAAAACAAAAGTTATATTTCATTAAGTCATGTTTTGCACCACGAAATTATGTAAACTACTTACCTTTTCAGTATTATTAAACTGTTGATTCTTGTGTTTGATCCACTGCTATATTTTTATTAAGAAATTGGATGACTTATAAGTTTCAAACTATAGGCTACAACATAATAAACATAGAAAAACACAATTATTTGTATTTATTTATATTATGCTGAGAATATGAATATCTTATTTATTTGTACAATGAACTACATTTACGATACTGTACCATTTGTTATAGAGTCTGAGGATTAGGAAGAGCTGTATTAAATTCTTTAAAAAAGTTATATGTGTTAGTGGAAAGAAAATTAATTGTTACCGGTACGTTTTCATCACACTGTTTCTTTTTCTTCTTACCATTAACCTTTCACATGTCTCTTGAGAAGAGATACAAAAATCTTTGAAATGGAACGTGACGTATCACAAAACTCGTATTCAAACAAGGTTTTCTGTTTCACAGTTTCCAACACATCTTTCAAATCACCCACTGATTTCACCACTAACCATTTATACTGTTGCAATGTCTTATTCTCTTTTTGTACACAAAACTACCCTTTCCTTAACTTCCTTATTCTTCTTCGACAGAACCCGAATTTCATTTTCAGTATTAGCTTCCAGTGACATAATGGAGGTCCCAACTTCGACTACAATTGTCACAGTAGAGAGAGGGAGAGAAAGATTTCAGCAAACTCCCGTTTTACTCTTCTTTCCTGAAAATAATAATTCATATAACATAATGAGCCTACTTTATACACAGTAGCGAATAGATACTGTATACCAATATTATTATGGTTAACTATCAGTGTAATGCTCATCTAACTAACCTTTGGTTCTTCAGGGTGCAATTATATCAGCACAACCCCCTTTCTGACACACATATGAAAAGGTCGTGCGAACTATCTATCCTCCTCCCCGAAGTGATTGGAACAAATTGTGCTGCAACGACAATACGAGGTGTCCGAACAGCTTTAACATCAGGATACTTTGGAAAGGCGTAAGGCCTAATACAAGTTAAATTTAAATATTAATAAACTACAGACGATAACAACCCCAGATATTTATGTATATAATGTCCTTAGTCTCTCATACATATCCATGATAGATTATCCCAGGTAAGTTCTTGGACTCCTTATTTCCTCTGCCATACAGCACACTGAATCGACATATTTAAATTTATCAAAATATTATTCTAAAAACTTAAAACAACACGACTACACCATGAAAATACATTTCTGGGCGTCTGAATTAATTATTTTTCAGTTCAGAAATCGGCGTTAATTAATATTCATAAAGGTAAGCTACTTGAAAAGGATTTGTTTCTGAATTACCACAGGCTTACCAGAAGTCTTAACAGCATATCACATAGAGGCAGCAATTTATATAATAAACTTCCACAGAAAATCAAAGAACTTAACATAAGAAATTTAAAAAAAAGAGGCAAAGAACATTTTATTAACACATATGCCATTTTGCACAAATGAATACCTAAATTTAAAATTTTAGAATTTAACGTTTCTTGATACTGCCCTTGACCATTTATGTTTCAGGTAACTCAGAGTTGAAGAAAAGATAGGGAAAAGCAAAAAGAGAAGATACTAGATAGAACAGTGGAGACTGAAGATCAAGCTTGTCCTAGAGATATATATATTTTTTTTTCTTTTTTTCTCTTTTTTTGCATGTCACTTAATATTACACTGTTAAATTTATTTAGAATTAAGTCTATTTTTGTATTATATTGTATGTTATGTCAGTTTTCTTGTGTACTGACGACGCCATGAATGCTTGTAATTCTATTCGGCTAATAAAGATCTAATCTAATCTAATCTAATCTAATCTAATCTAATCTAATCTAATCTAATCTAATCTAATCTAATCTAATCTTCACCATGACTCGCGAGGCGAGACAGCATTGTCCACACGGGGTAGTGTATCATGATTACGTAAGAACGAATTTTTTTTTCTCTAAAACATACAAATTTCGTTTCTTTCATTATGTCTTCTTAAATAAAGTTTGTGAATTATGAAAACCTGATATTAAATAAAGTTTGTGTATTATTACAACCTGATTTCCTTTTCGAAACAGTTTCTCTGTATTTAATCGCATAGCGCTGCGTTAATGGATTTACCAATGACAACTAGGTCATCTGCAAAGTCTGATACAGTAAGATTGTCTAAATCGGAATTAATTTGGAAACCATATTGGTTAATGATATGTTTTTCTGTCAGTTCTTTAATAATTAATTCAATGGATAAATTAAAAAGGAGTGGGGACAATGGAGATCCTTGAAAAACTCTTCTTTTGAGTTTGATACGATCAGACTTTGAACCTGAAGAATGGATGGTAGTGAAGTTTCCTTTGGTTAAACTTTTTATTAATTCGCGAAGGTGAGTCGGTAAAGGCTGCGTGTTAAGTGTTCGTTCTATGTTCAAGACCTACGATGTCAAAAGCCTGAGTTAATGTATATTCAACATGACGATAGTAAGATCTTTCTTATCTTGCTTAGCTTGTCGTAAACAACCATCAACTAACGAAATATTGATGTAAGTACCTGGTTGACTGACTAAACCCCTTTGGTTCTCATTCAAAAGGACGAATTGTCTAATTTTTACATCAATAACTCTCTCAGTTAATCGTCTAACAACAGAGCATATAGAAAGAGATATTACAAGAGGTCTCTGCAATGGAGTTGCAATTCGGAAATTGCATGTGCCATACAAGCCAATTTGCGTAGACTACATACATTTAATTGGGCTTGTAAATGATATTTTAAGGTATTTATTTTTTCTGAAACCATAACTGCATCTTACTGTAATAATCAAGTTGCTGGAGCTAAGAAACGGTGCTATGATATTGGCTCATTTGTTAAGTTGCGTTTCCATGGATTCTTCTGAATTTATAGTAAGCATGAAGGATGATGCAAATTATTTTCCTACAGAGGTGTGAAGAAAGATTCTTTTTTAATGATGAGGTGACAGAAAATCCGTGTGTCGTACGTAAGATAGAGATTAGACAGCAAGAAGGTCAGTGGTTGCAAAGCGAGAGATATTGAACAGAGTAAAGCAGTATGTATTAGAAACTTATTAACACATGTTATATATCGCCATCGTCGTCCTCCTCCGCATCATCATCATCATCATCATCATCATCATCATTATCACTATCACTACCACAACATTACAAAATAAATGAAGTGAGTTCTACACGTTAAGATCTGTCACACTATCTGAGTCTAGACTTTCGATATTAAATAATTTCCTTGGAATAAATTCATTGCCAATCTTTGTGAGTGTTGTGTCAAATTAGTTTAGAAATATTATGTTTTGAGATAGTTTTAACTTCTTGTAAATTAAATTCTTTGTTCGACTATGAGCAATGAGACTTTTTTCGAATCTCATTTCTGTTGCATTTTGTTTTTAAGCAATGGTAATATTCTTTTGCATCAAATCCTAACTTCGCACCATAATTTGGTACCGACAATAATGATTTTGTTATCAAATACTCGAATATCATCTACCTATTTTTGTTTTTTACAAGTCATGTTTGATTTTCAGATAAGCCAATTATTAAATACAATAAATAATGTTTTAATTTTTCAATCTTATGACTTATCAATTTTATTAACATTTGCTAATACATGTTCAATATTAAAATAATAATAATATATGAACGTTTTCGCCAATTTACGGCATCATCAGATACAATTTGCTTTTGTTTACTATAATCGACATTATGGACTACATATTAATTTATATTATAATATATTCTATTTTTTGTAGTTAAGATGTATTTTATTAAGTGTCAAAAACTGTATACAGTATTGGCGGGAATGCGTGTGTTGCATTATGTTTCTTTTTTTAATTTCTTTATAAAATGAACTTTTGTAGGAAGTAAATTATGACGAGAGAATTTGCTTTTGTTTTATAAACATCTTTGAGAACTCAATTTTGGTTGTTTCGGTGTTCCAAAAAACATCGACCTTAGAAGTTGTTGAAATAACATAATACAATTGCAAACAGTTGCCATTGTTTTATTTGAAAGCATTAAGCCTACTGTATTTTGCTTCCTTACTTGTTATTTTATCCAGATTTGTACAATCTTTAAATTCAGCGGCTTATATTATTTTATTATGTAAAAATCATTGGCGCATCTACATTCGAATAGAAGTCATCGATTTTCCAAGCTGCAGATGCACGTCCAGATTCTGGAGGATTTAAGTGGAAATTGGCGACCAAACGGAACTTGAGGTAAGTGTTATTTGGTATATACTACTTCGGGACATCCATCTCTGCTGCTGTCATTTCAGCACTCTTGCAGTAATCATAATAATCTTTACATAGCACACGGAAAATAGTCAGGAATTAGGACAATAAAGTGTTCATAAACTTCAGGTCGTTACCCGCACAGGATGAAAATTGTATCAAGATGGTCAGTTAAATATCCACTGTTAGATTTTATGTAAGAAAACGTTAATAATGTTACACACGAACTCAGGGATTTCACCTTTACAATAACGCATATGGAGAAAGATTGAAAAATGCTGGATTTGCAGTGAAAGACCTGCCCTTGGGCATAACATAATGAATTGATGTATTACATATGGTGGACTTTCGCAATGAAGATAAATGCGAAATGTGATAAAATGCTGTAAATAAGTAATTTTGTGTTTAAAAGTATATTAAGTACGTATATCACTGTAGCTTTTTAATCCGCGATAAAATGCTAAATGTATATTTTTCTGCTTGATGATCCACGAGTTGGCTGCAGGTACTTCTTCAAACAATGCAACTATTTTTCCTTTCTGAGGTTATGCATATGAGGTTTTAAATTCACGGTGCCGAAGATGTCGCCTTTATTGTTTCACGGATTCTGTAACCTTATCTATGCTCACTTGCAATTCCGACAAGCAACGAGTTCTTATAGTTTTGTAGTCTCGTGCAGCATTAACGTGCTGGTCATTTAGGTTTTCTAGCTTGGTATTGATGTTGAGTGGCTGCAGATAGGCTTCCCATGTTGCGCGCATCACTGACAATCCTTTATATTTATTATTATTATTATTATTATTATTATTATTATTATTATTATTATTATTATTATTATTATCTAATAATTAAATTTTTGAGCATTTTTTTCTAGTTTTAATACTGTAAAACGCACTGTGGCTCTCGGAAAATTATTATTTCTAACTTTGGCTCGACTCCGATTTCTACTGAGTACCACTGACCTGCAGTTTACGTCCTACTTTTTATTTTTCTTGTGATGTAGGCCTATTTTTAGTTTCCAGCAGTTTTATGCAATTATCAAAACTTTCAAGCCAAGTTCAATACAAGAGTTTATTTCAAGCACCTATTGTTTCTACAACAGTACATTTTTAATAGTTTTATGGATATGTTAGTTAACTGTGAGGTGACAACAGTGAGAGGGTGTCACGGCAAGTTTATATTATTTCCTGTCTTCAAATGCGCAGTGCTCTAAACCGCTGAATAAGTTTACCATTCATAACACAATGCTCCGTCGATATAGAAGAAAGTCAATGTTCACCTACTTAGATATTAACACGCAGAGCAAGCCCCCTGCACTCGGCAAGCTGTAGAGCATGAAAGTCAGGAAAACATAGATCATACGGAAATGTGTATTTAAGAGTTGCTAATTAAAAAGTTAATCTGATACAACGTAAGTACAAAAACATTTTATTTCCTAGAATATACCTATCTATAAAATATAATAAAAAATAAATAAATAAATATGTAAGTAGATAAGTAAGTACATAAGTAAATAAACAAATATATAAGTAAATAAGTAAATGAATGAATGAATGAATATTACAGTAGCTTAAAGTCTCCAGAAATAGCCTTCATATTTGCGCCGTTTCCTAGGCGTTGTCAAAATACTTACGCGTAAATGTTTTGTGACACGATGCCTTACCGGTATGTGGGGGCTTGGATTCTCGTCACAACACCAGACCACATTGTACTGTTTTCTGCTTTCTTTAGACTCAAATGCATTCTACTAATTCGGCGGAGCAGTGTGTTAAAAGATACTTTTTTTTAGACATAACAAGATGTAGAATAAGTAAATTTGATATTTAACAATAAGTTGATAAAAATCGGAAGTGATTTGCTGGCATACAAACAAGTGTTGTATGAGATAACTTAATGTTAGTATTTTGCATACATCTGGAAATAGTGGAAGGAAAAACTAATAAGACATCGTAGATGTAAACACTTCAACTACTTCACTTTAGGAGGAGTCCATATTTAAAGTAAACGGTGCCATAAAGATGACACAGACTTTGTAGTTATATGTTTTAAGTGTTTCTTAATGATTTTGCCCTCTAGCATATAGCCTAATATACATTTTTCTATGTGTCTTGTTTTATTTAGTACTGCTTAAAATATAATACAAAAATATGAATTGCATTGTCACGAAATAAGTTAACTCTTTGTTTCCCCGCATTCAAAACAAGGTACCTTTTTGGTTTAAAACTTAAATTTCGACACCAAGAGAAGCACAACCAGAAATTAACAACACTCCTAATTTATTTCTCTCGTCCTCTCAAGCTCTTAATAGGGCAACTAACATTTGAAATGCTCAATGGGAAAATACTTCAACTCACCAAATACAAGAAAGGTCTGCTGTCTTGTGCAAGAAATGTTAAAGAAAATAATCGTCAGAACCGATATTGAATTACCATTATTGTTATTTAATTATTTACTTATTTATATATTTATTTATTTTTATGTCAATATACATGAATTTAAGTAGCATTGTATCTATATTCTATTTCATGTGAATTATTCTTTCATGATCAACATAAGAAAATCTCTCCAATAGTGTGGGGAGAATGACAGTACAAAACATAATACGGAATCGCAAAGCGAATTGTATTGAAAAACATACTTTTTCTTTATCATTGAAAACTCGAAATAGATTAATTTGGAAGCGATAAATTGTTTTACAATTTAGCTTCACATAATGAGAAAGTAAAACACAATACATAACAATGACTCAATAAATATATCTAGGAAGAAACATCACAAACAGGTCTGCAATATTCAATTCACTTACAATCTCCAAGCAGGAGAAACCAAGTAACTTATTATTATTATTATTATTATTATTATTATTATTATTATTATTACGAGGAGTGAGCTTCATATACAGAGAAAACATAATCAGCATTTGAATTAGTATCATTCGAGTTAATCAAGTTTTCGGACGTGAAACATTTGAAGAGTTCGCGGGAAAAACGATGAATGTCACACTTTTCTTAAGGTTGATGTCATTATCTAATTAAATGGATCACTGCGAAATTTAATGTTCTTATGAAAAATGGTAAAAAGGAGAATTATCACCACGAATACAGTAATCCTTTCCTTTATTTTCTATAGAAACAGCACTACATCTTGCAGTTATAGACTCAATTAGATCATTATCTAATCCAGTGGCGGCTCGTGGGTATTGAATTCAGGGGGGCTGCATAAAAAATAAACTATGCAACTTACCTTATTTAAAGATTAGTTCCATGCGCCTTGTCTTGTAGGTTGCAAACTTTTGAATCCTCTTCTTATTAAAATCCGATGTCGTTTAACATAGTCTTTACAATGGAAAACATAGCTAATGCGGTCAATCTCTCTTCTCTCATCGTATTTCTGAGATAGGATTTTACTCTCTTCAAACACGAAAAGCAACGTTCTGGTTCGGAAGTTGTCATTGGTATGGTGATAGCTATGCGTAGTAGTTCCACAACTTCTGAAAATGAGGCCTGCAAGTTCTCAGATAGAAGAAACTGCAAGAGCTTTACTGCGTCACTGATATTTCTGAATTCTTGTCTCTGATACAAGACAGTGAGTTCCGTTTTCAGTTTGTCTTCATCGAACGTTGGAAAAAGCTTCACATATGCATTTAGGTAATTTTCAGGAAATGAGCTTTTATAGCTTTCAAATTTTTCTTGACACAGAAGAGAAGATAATATCAGGTGATCTATGAACTGGAATCGGGTGTTAGCTTATGTGATAATGAGGTCACACACTTCCTTGGCTGCCGCAACCCTTGTCTGAATCCCTTCGACCTTACGACGCTTTTTAGGGTTTTCATTTTCACAGATCTCGCTGCTCAACTGTGCACTGTTCCGTATTGTCTGTATGGCATTAACAAAGCTTGATATGCAGAGTCGGCCTCGGTAGCATAGTCGATTGCGGGTTCGATCCCGGCCCAGGTCGATGGCATTTAAGTGTGTTTAAATGAGACAGACTCATGTAAGTGGATTTACTGGCATTAAAAGAATCCTGCAGGATAAAATTCCGGCACACCGGCGACGCTGCAGTTGCGACTGTCGTTAAATAAACCATAATTTAATTTTTATTTGCAGATTTGAACCTTAGAAATATCTAACTGGCGATGTTGTAGCTGGTTTTATAATATATCTACATCTACATGATACATCAATAAATGAAAAAAAAAAAAAAAAAAGAGCCAGAAATTGAATTCAGGATCTTCAAGAGTACGCACCAGGGCGCTTGCCTCATTTATTGTGATGTTAGATGTTTCAGATTCCATTATGGTTTGAAAACATTCTAGAAATTCTCATGAAAACATTTACTGTTCGTATTTTAAAACTCCATCTTGTTGCCCCAGCTGATGGAATTGTCTTTGAAACACATTAATCTAATACAGGCTCGCTAATATGTTTTCGCGGGATATCAGCCGAGTTAAGATTTTGGAATGCTCCAAGCTTTCGACTGCTATCTCTGCAGCCATCTTCAGGGAAGTGATGTCCGAACAGAAAGTCGAAAGGTTATATAGATGTTAGGCTGTCTCAGGTGAAACGGGATTGGTTGGCGGATCAGCCAATCCGGGGCCGGGAATTGTCATCGCTCGTAAGCTCCGCCCCTCCCGGGATTCCTGCGTGAAGTTTGGCGGGCGGCGAGCCCTGTTCCGCCGGTTGGAATCGGTTGCCGTCCTCGGTCCGTGATCTTCATGACCTTGATTGTAAGAGGGCCTGAGTTGGTCTAAGGCCGGTGTCCATGCCTGACTGAGCTGGAGTCCACTGTCTCTGTTAAAGTTGTTTTTCTCCAGCTTGATCTCTATGGCCTCCTTGATTGTACGATCCCAGTAGTGGCTTGATTTGTTAATGACCTTGGTGTGGTCAAACAGTATTTTATGCTCCTTTTCTATGCTGTGTTGCGCCACTGCAGATTTTTCCGGGTAATACAGCCTCAGGTTCCTCTTATGTTCTTTGATTCTGTCTTCTATTGTGCGGCCAGTCTGCCCTATGTATACTTCGCCACTCTCGCATGGAATCTTGTAAATCCCTGGAGTCCTTAAGCCCTGACTGTCTTTAACCTGGAGAGAATTCATCACACATACCTGGAACTCAACAACATCTCACGGGAGCTTTACAATGCTACGGGAGGCTACAACCATCTGATCAAGAATGGATCGACAGGTCACTAACCGCCCAGGTTCAGATGCATATGAAGAAAGTCAGAGGGAGGCAAATGGAGAAATTCCACAGATTGGCCCCCTCACAGCCAGGCATCCAACCGCTGGACAAGAACAAACTTGTCATTAATGTATCAAGTAAAACATTGGACGAAGACACCATATCGGTACTAGCCAAGGGCCTAAATTTCGTTCCAGCTCCAAGAAAATATCCAGTCAAGAACATTATCAGTGGAGTGGAGCAAGCTATCTCCTCTCTTCCTCTTGGAATATCTGAAGAAGTGAGAAGAGATGTCTGCCGAATAATCAACACAGCCAGACCACCCAAACCCAATATCACGAGGAATGAACGACTAGCGCCCCGGGAGCTACGTGAAGATGAGAGTATAGTCGTTCTCCAGGCCGACAAAGGACACGCTACGGTGGTGTTGGACTCTTCAACGTACCACCAGAAAATTGTTGAACTGCTAGCAGACACGACCTACAAGAAACTGACACGTGATCCCACTAACAGGATCATAAGAAGAACCACCACGCTGCTGAAATCTTCCTCGCTGCCTGCCGAGGTTATAAAAGTTCTACTACCACACTCGGCCACACCACCTCGGATTTACGGGCTCCCCAAGATCCACAAACAAGGGCTACCATTACGACCCATTGTTAGCACCATCGGGTCGCCCACATACCACCTGGCCAAGCATCTAACCAACATGCTCCAACCCCTGATTGGAACGTGTGAACATCATGTGAAAAACTCTACAGAATTTGTTAGAATTCTGGAGAACATCACAGTGGTCCCATCAGATCTACTAGTGAGCTTCGATGTAATTTCACTCTTCACAAAGGTTCCGATAAAAGAGGCTCTTGAACTGGTAGCGGAACAATTCCCGGATGATATTCTACAACTCTTCCGACTGGCCTTGACTACTACTTACTTCACGTACAACAGTGAGTTCTATGAACAAACCGACGGCGTGGCAATGGGCTCCCCGCTGTCACCTGCTATTGCTAACTTTTACATGCAGCACTTCGAACACCAGGCCCTAGACTCAGCCACACACAAGCCGAGCCACTTCTTCCGCTACGTAGACGACACCTTCGTGGTCTGGCCGCACGGACAAGACAAGCTACAAGAGTTCCTACAACATCTCAACAGCATCCACGCGAATATCCAGTTCACCATGGAGGTGGAGTCAGAGGGCTCACTGCCGTTCCTGGATATCCACATACACAGGAAAGCAGATGGTACTCTCGGACATGGCGTGTATAGAAAGCCGACGCACACAGATCTGTACCTGAATGCACTCAGCCTCCACCACCCTTCGCAGAAGAAGTCCGTCCTGACTAGTCTACTACATCGCGCCATAGTCATTTCCGATATCAACAACTTGCCTGCAGAAATGGACCATCTTCGTAGAACACTACAACAAAACAACTACAGCCGGAGAGACATCAACAAAGCCCTCAAACAAGTTACCACGAGATGTAACACAATAGACTTAGACAGCAAGCAAGAACCGACAAAGAAAGCTTTCATTCCATTCTGCGGGAGCGTGTCACACAAAATAAGCAGAATCCTCCAGAAGGTAAATATCAAAACCATCCATAAACCACAGAGCAAAATCCGGAGTCATCTACGTCAGGTTAAAGACAGTCAGGGCTTAAGGACTCCAGGGATTTATAAGATTCCATGCGAGTGTGGCGAAGTATACATAGGGCAGACTGGCCGCACACTAGAAGACAGAATCAAAGAACATAAGAGGAACCTGAGGCTGTATTACCCGGAAAAATCTGCAGTGGCGCAACACAGCATAGAAAAGGAGCATAAAATACTGTTTGACCACACCAAGGTCATTAACAAATCAAGCCACTACTGGGATCGTACAATCAAGGAGGCCATAGAGATCAAGCTGGAGAAAAACAACTTTAACAGAGACAGTGGACTCCAGCTCAGTCAGGCATGGACACCGGCCTTAGACCAACTCAGGCCCTCTTACAATCAAGGTCATGAAGATCACGGACCGAGGACGGCAACCGATTCCAACCGGCGGAACAGGGCTCGCCGCCCGCCAAACTTCACGCAGGAATCCCGGGAGGGGCGGAGCTTACGAGCGATGACAATTCCCGGCCCCGGATTGGCTGATCCGCCAACCAATCCCGTTTCACCTGAGACAGCCTAACATCTATATAACCTTTCGACTTTCTGTTCGGACACTGCCCTCTTGGCGATGGGCAAAACCTATAGATTAGCGTCCCGTAGATTACAGTCGATCTTAGATCACCTCCAGCCGTGGTTCCACGACTGGAGAATCAAGGTCAATGTAGAGAAATGTCAGGCCATACTCTTTTCACTAAGAGCGAGGCTCGAAGACATACCACCACCACCCACACTTTTCGGACGAGAAATGCCGTGGATGAACCAAATTAAATATTTAGGGATCATCATGGACTCTCATCTCAACTTCCGAGATCACATCCAATCCCTTCTTCGTAAGGCCAACGGCCTGATAGTTAGACACTATCCCATTCTGGCGGCCTTAACTCCTGACAACCTGAGGGTAGGACTTACCATGTATAAGGCCCTCATTCGCTCTGTCATTACCTATGCCGCACCCGCATGGGGGTTTGCGGCAGTGTCCCATCTCCGTAAACTCCAAGTTGTCCAAAACCAGGTGATTCGACTCATTACCCATCTCCCCCGAGTCGCCTCGAGAAGAAAGTTCCATGATGAACTAGAGTTGCCAACCATAGACGAGTTCATTGCTCGACTGGCTAGGAACCTGTATGCGGAAGCTCGTGCTAACCCCAACCCGCTCATATCTGGCCTCGGCCAGTATGATCCTAGGTTACGGCGTAGACACCAGACAGGTCCATTAGCTATACTATTGAGACAGGAGGACAGGGAGGCTGGCGTTACTCCCAGGTTTTGGTAGCCACGGCTCAACTCCATGAGACTCCTTGGATAGTGCAACCGCTGTAAAATGACCTTGTCTTAACTGGGCTAAACAAAATCCCTCCATAACATTATCTACTTTGTTGATCGATGGAAATCTAATAGAGCCAATTGGCTAGTATATATCCATCGATTCATAGAGTCATTCAACCTAAGAGCCAACTGGCTAGTCTCTGATATTGAGACAACTCATCCTGCCTAAGGTTTTTCCGTGGTTTTCCTAAGGCGCTAAGACAAATGTCGGGATGAGCCCTAAAAGAAATGGGCCACGGACCTGCACTCATATCCCCATGAATCTCCTTAATTAACAATTACATCTCTCCCCCCTCTTCGCAATTGAGCCATCATATAGCCAAATGACTGGTATCGAAATTGAGACAAATCAACAAGGCTCATGACCTCCTACATAATAGCCAAATTGGCTAGTCTCTTATATGAGACAACTCATCCTGCCTAAGGTATTCCGTGGTTTTCCTCAGGCGTAAGACAAATGTCGGGATGAGCCCTATAAGAAATGGGCCACGGACCTATATGCCCTTCCCCATATATATTCCACCTTTATTATAAATTATGTATGCCCTAGTTCAGATAATATTAATAGTCTATTAAACATATGAGGTCACTCAATAAGTCGCAAATTGAAAGGACAGGGATATCTCAAATTGCAGCTTAGATTTCACGGCGCTTCTTCCGACGGCCTTCACCTGCTTTGTCATCGAACAACAGATGACGGCGTCTTGCCATCCTGACGGCAAACACCAGCCAACTCCTCCTCGCCCCGTTCCGTGATCAATTGATCAATCTCAGCCCTCCTCGCGTATGTGGTACCTAACAGGTTACGTCCAATTTCGGCTTCCCCTTCAAAATTTTCTAGAGCTCCTTCAGGGGAGCAGCGTAACCCGGAGTGAGACTAGTGGCCAACAGGCTTGGAGCTCACATATTTAGTTTTGTACAGCCCCCAACCCCTTGCAAGGACGCGTTTTGCGTACCTTTTAAATTTTCCTCCCAATTCTCCTTCGATTTTTCGATTTTTCGTTCGGACATCACTTCCCTGAAGATGGCTGCAGAGATAGCAGTCGAAAGCTTGGAGCATTCCAAAATCTTAACTCGGCTGATATCCCGCGAAAACATATTAGCGAACCAACGCCGAGAAAGCCTCAAATCATACACTAATACAGGCTGTGTGGAGAACGAGAGAAGAAAGCAGGGATACTGGATAAATTAGCAAAAAATATGCGAGCTTTGTAGGCTATTTTGTTTATCGGCTCTTTCCAGTATGAGATTCGACTGATGGGCACTTAATTTGACATTTCTCCTGAATTGTTAAGGTGCTGAACTGAATATTGTACAGAATTAAACATTGTTGCACTTGTCATACTCACAACATTAAAGAAAATGTATTTAAAACTGCGCGCTACTGATAAACTGCTGCAAATTCTGCAGAGCCTGCAACTCTGTTTTCATGGCGAGGGGCAGCAGGGGGAGAGGTAAAACTAACGCGCAAAGCATCCGAGAAAAGACTGGTAGCTCCAGGGGAGGAAGTGGCTTCACCAATCCGTCCTTGTCTCTCGTTTCGCTCTGGCTGCACCAGGGGAGGAAGTGACTTCACTGATTGCGTGCATGTCAGTGAAAGCGAAATTAAAAAAAAAAAAATTAGAGCCGCTAAATAAAGACTGTATAATAAATGTATTTCACAACATAAAACGAGTCAAGAGCCACAAATGTCTGGGGGTGCTGCAGCTCCGCAGCCCCCCTTCGAAAGCCGCCCCTGATCTAATCCTTAACAGAAATGTGACATTCATCGTTTTTCCCGCGAATTCTTCATTTATTTATGCTTCTCATTCGGAATTCATTTATAAATTTTCGTTACATATTCACACATGTGTCGGCTCCACATCTACTAAAGGAGACATTTCGATGGAATTTGTAAGATCTGAATCAATTTTCAAACGTAATCCTTTTAATGTAATATGTTTCGAAATATCTGTTAATTATTATTCTGCATAATGCAACCTTTCTTGGCAGCTTATTTTCTTAGTAAAAGTGTAACAAGTTGCATCCTTCTTTTCTCTCGTGTGCTTCCCGTACGCTGGTCTTCCCTAATCTACTTTTATTTACATTTTAAAGAGGTGTCAACCTTCTCTATACTGCTCGAGATATAAATTCAAACATATGACACATTATCTCACAAGATAACAAATACTTTACGTACAATGAATATGTACACATTGGTATTATTTATTATAGTTTACCCCAGTAAAATCGTTATTCTGATGATATTTCTTTTATCAAAGAATTGAGCCTATTATATGAGCAAAATTTTATAGTTTAAGGATATTTGTAATTATTTATAAGCTTACACTTTTGTTTTGTTATCATTCTCGTTTTACTTCTGCTACATGTCTGCCATTTCTTTGCGTATTCATATTTATAAATTTTAAATGCAAGTCTCACATGCACTATATTCATAATATCCTACGTGATTTGAACAGAAAAAGAGACGATAGTACGAACAGCAAAATAACTGCAATAAGCAAATCGTTATAAATTAACAAATACTAACATCCAGGCTAACACTAATAGCGTGAATTTTCACTATAATTAGATATGTGCGTAATAAATAGATGCTGGAAAAATTCACTGTGCCAATGTTACAAGCAGAGTGAGAATTAAGACTTCTTATGAGGGGGGGGGGATAGAATCCTAGATACAGAATACCATACATAAAATAATAATAATAATAATAATAATAATAATGATAATAATAATAATAATAATAATTATTATTATTATTATTATTATTATTATTATTATTATCATTATTACTACTATTACGGCTCAGCGCTTGGTCGCACTGAGTTGTTTGTCTTGCATTTTGATAATAACAATAATAATAATAATAATAATAATAATAATAATAATAATAATAATAATTACAACCATGAGCAGGCTTAAGATAAGAAGTGTAGCCTAATTTCTAAGTTACTGATTGTTTTCAGCTTGCGGGTAATGATAATACATCAATATTATTTTATTTGCTTACTTTATACTTTATAAAGTATTCTCGTATTAAAACAATTACATTTTGTGAGGGGGATAACTTTCCATCAGGGAGAAATCCCCCATCCCCCCGTTAATTCGCACTCTGGTTACAAGACACACTGGGGAATAAGACGTCATCTGTAAAGGATAACACATAACTTAGAATTGCCTATTCTATCGATTACAATAGTTTTGTTAGCACATCTGGGCTGCTGTTTAGTAGAAAAAAAGAGGACGCAGAATATCACTGTGAAATGGTCGCTGAAATGTGCTGCAATCGCGACATAATAACTGATTCGATTCATTCAATACATCTAGAAAATTCTTTGATGCGAGCGAAAATACATGTGCCATTCAGAACTGATATACCATCAAAGCAATCACATGGGAACAGGAGATGGACAAAATAGAAATAAGTGAAGACGTCTCCACGTTTTATTATAACTAGCATAAATAGGCCTATTGCATGGATGAAATCATATGAGCTGCTGATAATAAATACCTCTGAATAATATGCTCGTTTTATCGCGAGCTGAATTCTAATGAGGATATTTCTTCATAATAATGTGAAGTCATGAGTGGAACGAAAAAATATTACGTGACCGATGTCGGCTCACATAGACATAGCAAAGAAAATATGAAGGCTGACATTTAGAGCTGCGATATACTAAAAATGTCGAAAAGCGAATGTAGTAGTGGTAATAGAGGTAGCTTTATTTTACCTAGCAGAGTTAAGATCATAAGGCCTTCTCTTCCACTCACTGTGGGACAGTAGCGGCTCGTCGTAAAGAAAATAGGTGAAACAGATGCATGAACAGTTTTGCTAATATAATGAGTAGGCCTACTATTCGTAAAATACGTACAATTTTACTAGTTCTAGAACACATGCAAACAGGAAAATTAATTATTTCAGGACTCACCCAGTTTCTTGCATAAAAAGTCAATCCTCCTTCCTATCTTTTAAAGCAGCAAATCTGTCGATGATGTCTTCATAAAATGTTTAACTGAGGGTGGAACTCTCCACTATGCAAAGCTATGGGGCTAATGATGAAAGTCTCTCCTGTAATGTAGCATTCCGAATGAAATTTTCAATCTTTTCAAACAGAAAAGATTCTTTCAATTGAAGAATTTTTTTAAAGTTATTTTATACAACTTCTCTATATTTAGTACTTTTTAAAATAAAGAATAAATGGAACGTCCAGAATTTAAAACATCTTTTTTCATCCACATTTTTAAGTCTACAAAACGGCATTTCTAATATATATTACAAACCATGCCATTTTCGGGGTACATATTTCGCACTCATTTATCAATATTTTCAATATACTGGTACCTAAGTACTGTATTTGCATAAAAGCACTATAGTGATTAAACATACAATATACACTACGATGTATGATTAATACACTATATATACTTATCACTAATATACTCTAAATACATTAAATAAGTCAATAAGTACTAAACTACAGTACATGTGTACGAGTACTTACATATAGGGTTTACGCGCGCGTTAAACTTTCAAGTACAAAAGCTGGAACAAAACTGGCGAACTCATGAGAAGAAATAATACACGCGGCGGAAAACAACGTTTAAACTTTACGAATATATGTGACGTGCAGGTCTGATAAAATAACATAGAGCCAGTTAATTTACCGCTGCAGGGGTGGCTGCTTAGACACAAGGAATGAGGATACTTTTCTCGACTCAGGTAGTACATACTGTAAAATTTCACAGTCCTTCAACAATAGCCCCCAGCCTTGGAGACCAGCTTCAACCCTTCTCTATTATTAGTACTGATCTGCAAACTGGTTACTCCACCTACAAGTCTGACAGTTCTCTGTAACTGAAAGGCTCAGAAAGCACTTCACTCATACAATCCTTCTTTAGTGAGTGACGTAACGTTACCATGGAAACCAAGAGCTGTATGAGAATGGGAGCCCAAATAATTTCACCTCTACAATACTGCAAGTTCCAATAGACACCGCTCGGCTCTCGTAACAGTTGACATTATTCTACTCAGCGGACGGTTATAGGTACATACTATTTATATAATTAACTGATGAACTAGTGGGCTTACTCGTGTTAAATATGTAATATTTGTCCGGCTTACAGCTGTTTCAGTGCAACACGCACCATCATCAGAGCCTACTAGATCGCGGCGTCATCTCGAACTTCTCTGCCTGTTAGGAGGGTGTGTTTTATTGTTGGAATGTGTTGGATTGTGGAGTCGAATAGTGTGTGTGTACTGAAATTGATCTGTGTGTTGAGGATTTGATCGGGGTGTGTTTTAGTTCAAGTGTTAAAAGTGGTGTACGCAAGATTCAAAATGGATTATTTATATAACTTAACACTATTAACGACTAAAAATAAAACTTTTTTATTTTATAAATACGGAATCGGTAATAACTAGAATTAATTATTAATACGAGATAAAATTGGTGGTACTTCACCTGAATAACCGCCCCTGCTGTGGGAAATGAATAAATGTAAGCTTAACACTTACGAATTCATAGTGATAAAAATGATATCAGACAGAATGAGGTTATTGACACTGTGTTCTAGAAATGTTACGAATAGAGGCCTACTTCAAAATCACTTTATTTTAAATAAAAGAGTACATCTAACCTACATTTTCTACTATGTACTCTCAACCTTCAGTTGTCATATTATTGAGGTTTCAGTCCACACCTGTGGAGTAACGGTTAGCGAGTCTAGCCGCAAAACCAGGTGGCCCGGGTTCGATTCCCGGTCGGGACAAGTTACCTGGTTGAGGTTTTTCCGGGGTTGTCCCTCAACCTAATATGAGCAAATGCTGGGTAACTTTCGGTGTTGGACCCCGGATTCATTTCACCGGCATTATCACCTTCATCTCATTCAGACGCTAAATAACCTAAGCTGTTGATAAAGCGTCGTAAAATAACCTACAAAAAAATTAAGGTTTCAACACACAGATCAGCCTGTAGTTTTGCAGTGGATAATAGTGGTGATTCAGAAGTAAGCCAAGCTCTCGACCGAGCGCGTTCAGTATCGCTCTTCAGGTAAAACTATTAATAATAACAACAATAAGCGAAGACTCCCTCGAAGAAGAGTGTAACATCAAATTAATGAAATATGTGACTTCGGTGGAAAAAGTAATTTTGAAGCATCCATTTATAGCAATAAATGAATGCATCCAATAGCTGAATAAACTTGTATCCTTGATTAGTCAAATGGTTCTGCTAGTAAATATAGGCCTAACGAAATACGCCCTTGAAATTATTTTCTTTTCTTCTGAAACGTGTATTATAGATTTGTTGGTTACACCCTTATTCGAGAGAGGTCTCCAATGATTATAATAGCAATAATTGAAATAATTTCTATAAAAACGTTTTAAAACGCAGAGCTTTATTCAGTGTCGAATTTTAGGTTATTAAGGAAGGGTTTAAGGAGATATACGTAATATGCATACTGTATAGCAGTGGTCGGCATTTGACTCGAGGGTCAACCCCTTAGTACACAGACACGATTGGTTGGTAAGGCACGATCACCTTCCCTCCCCTTAGCCATCACTTGTTCATTCAAAGTTACACAATGTTCAAGTAAATACGACAGGATCAGTTGTAAAATCAAAACAACATTTCGCGTATGACAGACGAACATCTCGTTGCTTAGTTAAAATTCGCTACATGCAGCTTGACTCCTAATTTTGATGAGTTAATTACACATCCATCTTAATGTTTCAAATTGTGTATATAATAGCACAAAAATAAATCAAATCATACAAAAATGAAAAAAAAAACCGAACAAATAATTATATTGACATAAATTTGATTATTGAACCTTTGCCAAGTCTGGCATGTTCATTATCCGTCCCTACGCACGCAAAACTTGCAATAGTGACTTTTTCTCTTATACCTTCCTCCTTCTACATACTCAGTTCCTGTATTTTGCAGGTCGTATTTCATATGACGTCATCTTTGCTGATCACTGGATTACAGGGTTTCCGATCTCTGGAAACGAATTTTGAATGACGTCATGTGCGTCAGGAGTCACACGACAGCTGAACTATGGTGAGAGATGACAGAGTGATTTCATAGTCAGAGTGCATGGTGTCTCACAGCAGCAATGCCCAAGAAAATCGAGCCGTTTTGGAAGGAGTTCATTACGATCCTTTCCAATGCCAAGTACAGTTTAGTGAGAATAAAAGAAGCGTGTAAAAAACGTGGTTTCGTTATTTCCAAGAAAGACATCTTTTGTGTACCTAATAAGACTGGTAAAGCTCGGATGGGGGAAAAAGCAAGCAAATTCGCCGCCCCCCCCCCCCGCCACAAGCCGCGCCCGCCGAAGTTATACAAATTAATCCATCCGAGTTTTGTCAGTCTTGTTACGTACACAGAAGATGCCTTTCTTGGAAATAACGAAACCACGTTTTTTGCAAGCTTCTTTTATTTCCCTAAAATGTATTTGGTACTGGAAAGGGTCGCAATATACCCCTCTCAAAAAGGCTTGATTTTCTTGATCATTGCTGCTGTGACTATGAAATCACTCACAACTATCACCTCTCACCACAGTTCAGTTGTCATGTGACTCCTGACGCACATGACGTCATTCAAAATTCGTTTCCAGAAATCGGAAACAACCCTCTGTATGTGGTAGAAATTACAACACGAAATTTAGAGTAGGCATTGATTTATTTAAATTGAATCTTACAAGTGACCTATTTGCAACCACAGTAATGTGTAATATGATGTAATAGATTGGATTTTATCTAGGAAAAGGGCAATATCAACCACTAGTAACAGCGGACAATTTACTATATTATTCTACCTCATTTCTTGTGTACTATCCCATATGTTTCTTTACGGTAAATACTCGTCATAAATTTCAAACAGGATTTCAACCTGATGATGAGACAAGTTCGCTTATAAACGGATACTTGTGTACATAAGCTTTGGCAGGACCCCCTGAGACAGGAAGCCACAGTTCAAAACACCACGAAAGACGAAAAACGAGAGAGAAACGACACTCTTGTTCAGAAAGGTCCATCGATACACAAATACTCGTTCTTGTTTATCAAATCATTGCACTCCGGAAGTTTCAATTACCGAAAAAGAAGTAATCCATTTCGAAATTGTCTTCTTTCTGAAAAAAATAGGCCAAGATGACTAAAATTTTTGCTGTAAAGCAAACCGTAACTTACCACATATATAACCCGCAATTAAAAAAAATAACAAGAAAAATCAAAATCACAAACTTACAAATCCGAAATATGATTTTTACCATTCATATCATGCAATACTGTAACATTGTCCAAAAGAGAAAAGCTAAATTGTTATTATGCACAGAAATTTTTCGATCGCAAAATATAATTGAGTTCTGGAGAAAATTCCTATAGAAATGTTGCTAATGGTACAAAAAACTGTAACCGAAAATATACTGAGTACTTTCAAGAATTAATTTAAAATTGATTTCATTTTTCCTCTTTTACAGATCTGCCAACAGCGTGGAACCTGCGCGACTTTGACAGGCTATTGGCTGGCCATGGCTAGCTATGAATGGCTTTTGTCTGGCTATTGACTGGCTACTGACCGGCCTTTCTGGCTACTGACCAGCTGTCTGGCTATTGACGAGCTGTCTGGCTATTGATGAGCTGTCTGGCTACTGATGAGCTGTCTGGCTACTGACCGGCTGTCTGGCTACTGATGAGCTGTCTGGCTACTGACCGGCTGTCTGGCTATTGACGGCTGTCTGGCTAATAACTAGCTGTCTGGCTACTGACTGGCTGTCTGGCTATTGACGAGCTGTCTGGCTATTGACTGGCTGTCAGGCTACTGACTGGCTACTGACCGGCTGTCTGGCTACTGACCAGCTGTCTGGCTATTGACGAGCTGTCTGGCTATAGATGAGCTGTCTGGCTACTGACCGGCTGTCTGGCTATTGACGGCTGTCTGGCTAATAACTAGCTGTCTGGCTGCTGACTGGCTGTCTGGCTATTGACGAGCTGTCTGGCTATTGACGAGCTGTCTGGCTATTGACTGGCTGTCAGGCTACTAACTGGCTATCTGGCTATTGACTGGCTATCTGGCTATTGACTGGCTGTCTGGCTATTGACGGGCTGTCTGGCTACTGACTGGCTGCCTGGCTACTGACTGGATATCTGGCTATTGACGAGCTGTCTGGCTATTGACGAGCTGTCTGGCTATTGACTGGCTGTCAGGCTACTAACTGGCTGTCTGGCTATTGACTGGCTGTATGGCTATTGACTGGCTATCTGGCTATTGACGAGCTGTCTGGCTAGTGACGAGCTGTCTGGCTAGTGACGAACTGTCTGGCTACTGACGAGCTGTCTGGCTACTGACTGGCTGTCTGCCTATAGACTGGCTGTCTGGCTATGGACGAGCTGTCTGGCTATGGACGAGCTGTCTGGCTACTGACTGGCTGTCTGGCTACTGACCGGCTGTCTGGGAATTGACTGGCTGTCAGGCTATTGACGGGCTGTCTGGCTATTGACTGCTGTCTGGCTACAGACCGGCTGTCTGGCTACTGACTGCCTGTCTGGCTATGGACTGGCTGTCTGGCTACTGACCGGCTGTCTGGCTATTGACTGGCTGTCTGGCTACTGACGAGCTGTCTGGCTACTGACAGGCTGTCTGGCTACTGACCGGCTGTCTGGCTACTGACTGGCTGTCTGGCTATTGACTGGCTGTCTGGTTACTGACCGGCTGTCTGGCTACTGACTGGCTGTCTGGCTACTGACCGGCTGTCTGGCTATTGAGTGGCTGTCTGGCTACTGACTGGCTGTCTGGCTACTGACCGGCTGACTGGCTACTGACCGGCTGTGGCTATTGACTGGCTGTCTGGCTACTGAGTGGCTGTCTGGCTACTGACTGGCTGTCTGGCTATTGACTGGCTGTCTGACTATGGACGAGCTGTCTGGCTACTGACGAGCTGTCTGGCTACTGACTGGCTGTCTGACTCTTGACTGGCTGTCTGGCTACTGACTGGCTGTCTGGCTACTGACTGGCTGTCTGGCTATTGACTGGCTGTCTGACTATGGACGAGCTGTCTGGCTACTGACGAGCTGTCTGGCTACTGACTGGCTGTCTGACTCTTGACTGGCTGTCTGGCTACTGACTGGCTGTCTGGCTACTGACTGGCTGTCTGGCTATTGACTGGCTGTCTGGCTACTGACGAACTGTCTGAATACTGACTGGCTGTCTGGCTCTTGACTGGCTGTCTGGCTACTGACCGGCTGTCTGGCTACTGACTGGCTGTCTGGCTATTGACTGGCTGTCTGGCTACTGACCGGCTGTCTGGCTACTGACCGTCTGTCTGGCTACTGACTGGCTGTCTGGCTACTGACGAGCTGTCTGGCTACTGACTGGCTGTCTGGCTATTGACGAGCTGTCTGCCTATTGACTGGCTGTCAGGCTACTGACTGGCTGTCTGGCTATTGACTGACTGTATGGCTATTGACTGGCTGTCTGGCTATGGACGAGCTGTCTGGCTACTGACTGGCTGTCTGGCTATTGACTGGTTGTCTGGCTACTGACCGGCTGTTTGGCTATTGATTGGCTGTCTGGCTACTGACCGGCTGTCTGGCTATTGACTGGCTGTCTGGCTATGGACGAGCTGTCTGGCTACTGACTGGCTGTCTGGCTACTGACGAGCTGTCTGGTTACTGACCGGCTGTCTGGCTATTGACTGGCTGTCTGGCTATTGACTGGCTGTCTGGCTATTGACGAGCTGTCTGGCTACTGACGAGCTATCTGGCTACTGACTGGCTGTCTGGCTATTGACTGGCTGTCTGGCTATGGACGAGCTGTCTGGCTATTGACTGGCTGTCTGGCTATTGACTGGCTGTTTGGCTACTGACTGGCTGTCTGGCTAGTGACTGGCTGTCTGGCTATGGACGAGCTGTCTGCCTATTGACTGGCTGTCTGGCTACTGACTGGCTATTGACTTGCTGTCTGGCTATTGACTGGCTGTCTGGCTATGGACGAGCTGTCTGGCTATTGACTGGCTGTCAGGCTACTGACTGGCTGTCTGGCTATTGACTGGCTGTCTGGCTATTGACTGGCTGTATGGCTATTGACTGGCTTTCTGGCTACTGACTGGCTCTCTGGCTATTGACGAGCTGTGTGGCTATTGACTAGCTCTCTGGCTGCTGACCGTCTGTCTGGCTACTGACCGGCTGTCTGGTTATTGACCGGCTGTCTGGCTACTGACTGGCTGTCTGGCTATTGACGGGCAGTCTGGCTATTGACTGAATCTCTGGCTACTGACCGGCTGTCTGGCTATGGACTAGCTGTCTGGCTACTGACTGGCTGTCTGGCTATTGACGGGCAGTCTGGCTATTGACTGACTGTCTGGCTACTGACCGGCTGTCTGGCTATGGACTAGCTGTCTGGCTATTGACTGGCTGTCTGGCTACTGACTGGCTGTCTGGCTATTGACTGGCTGTCTGACTATGGACGAGCTGTCTGGCTACTGACTGGCTACTGACTGGCTGTGTGGCTATGGCTGTTCGGATAACCATTCTGATGACGGAGAGACAGCCTTGGAGTCGAGGGATGTGGTGCATGGGAACCTTGGAAGAGCTATAGCAGTCCAAATGTAGCATTGCAGTCCCTATGACCGAGGGGCAGTTACCTGTGCAGTCGAGGATTGTGGTGCATGGAAACCAAGGAAGGACAATTCAACGTTGAAGTGTTACAGCCGCGCAGGATATAGTGGATTACATGCGATCGTCAGGTAGGTTTCGCTCATTAATTTTCACTTACTGGTACTATCGTTCCTTAAGATGCTCTTCTGCTGTACTTTCTTTAGTAATCTGACGAGCGATACTGAACTTATGTCTCCAAAGCTTGTTTTGCAATGGCAAGTCCTTGATATACTAAGCTTGGTGCTGCTTTGTCTTTGCTACATCTACTATCCAACTTAAGATAATAAATTCCTGTTCATAGTCGGAAGTTCATTCTACACATATTGATATATTTTACATTTTATAACGGATGTATCTTAGTGATGGAAGTACTGAATTAACATGTTGGGGAATATACATCTGTTTAATCTGTTACATTAAGGAGTTATTGAATTAACTTTAGTGATATTATTATATCTTATTCAACACTTGTTCGTGTGCCAGCAACTGATCTCTATAATTCGTAAAGCAATGTTTAGGGAACATACTATATTCCATGAGGCTACAAGATTAAGTATGACAGGAGTTTTTAAGTCGACGATGTGTGTGCCTCTAGCAAGCGAGGTATTTGACTGACTGCTTACACTACTTCAAGTTGGACGGAACAAAACATGAGCCACTTTAACAAATACACTAATATTTACAATTTAAATTATTTACACTATCTACTCTAGGATACGCTATTTTTTACTATTTGCACTATCATTAAGAATGTAGGCCTATATTAATCAAACATTATTGACACTATTATGTACGTATTGCAGTGCAGGATATTTTATTTTATAATACTATAACCTCCTTATTTTGTAAATTGTGTACAATAATGTAAATATGTTTTATCAATGCAAGCCTACATTCTTTATAATAGTGTAAATTGTAAAATCATCGTATTATAGTGTAATCTACATCAAGGAGATCCTTGATCTATTGTGTAAAGGAGCTGTCAAAAAATCTGTTTTTCGTCTCTAAAATATGATCTTTCTTCAAATATTACTTTTGTAGAGAATAGGCTATTTTTTTATTTCAATGTAACAATTTCCCTTTTTTACGTTAATCATTTCTTTAGTCCAAATTGCCTTATTTAACTCTAAACTGTAGGCCGGGTGCACACAGAATCAGACGCGACGCGACGCGGCTCGGCGCGACGCTACGTTTTGCTTTACAACGCCTCACGACAGCTTAAAACTGTCTGCTCGCGACAACTGATTTGTTGGCTGTGTGGGTTTGGAAAACTGGCCTAGGCTAGAAAATGTCGTCAATAATAGAGGACTGTCTATATGAAAAATTCTATTGTAGTTGCTTATTATTTCCTAAGGACGCAAGCTCCTAAAAATCTATACGATTGAAAGAGTCTTAAAATTAAAATGTACTGTACAAACGTCATTTTTTATGTTATGACTACTTCACGACTCACAATAAAGAAAAATAATATATTAAATCAATAATGAGTGATAGTTTAGAGCAGAGAATTAGGCTTACTACAAATTACACTGGTCAACAGTCATTTTGCGCCAGACATAAAACTAACAAATTCTTAATAATTTAGACCTCCTGAATTAAAAAAATAACAAGCAAAATGTTCCATCACTTCGGGTTTTCGAGATGCACAATATAATTAATTTTTTATGCATTTAATTTAAAAATCACCGTATTTCGTGTGTAACTATTTTGTTTTACAAATGTGAAGACCCATTATGTGAAGACAAATGTAGTATATGTAGGGCACCGTGTTAGAAGCGCTTGTAGAAAGGGAAATTATTTTATTGCCCTTCTACGAGTCTATTTCGAGGGAGTGAAACAGGTTCGCGGTATAAATTGACTTGATTTTACCTGATTTTACTTGAGATGTGCATTTCTTTCACGGTGAGCTTAATTACATTACTGTAGTTTATATTTTGCAATATATCACCATGTCAAAACCACTTCTAGAAGCGGAAATTGTTTTATTGTCCTTTTCGGTTCCATTTGGAGGGGAAGAAACGGGTTCGCCGTATGAAAACGCTTCAGTTTACCAGGATATTTCTGTGGTGTTAGTATTCTGTGTAGGACGTGTAGGCTATTTCTTTAAAATGTGCTTTAATGATAACATTCAAAGTACGAATGGTTTATATGTGCGGATTTGAAGGTTGTAGCAATGCTTTTTGGAATGCAATTAGGTTACACAAAATTGTGCTGCTTTCTGTACGAATTGGACAGTCGCGCTCCAGATATTTTATTTTTATTTTATTTTATTGGGTTATTTTACGACGCTTTTTCACCATCTAGGTTATTTAGCGTCTGAATGAAATGAAGGTGGTGATAATGCCGGTGAAATGAGCCCGGGGTCCAGCACCGAAAGTTACCCAGCATTTTCTCGTATTGGGTTGAGGGAAAACCCTGGAAAAAACCTCAACCAGGTAACTTGCCCCAACCGGGATTCGAACCGGGCCACCTGGTTTCGCAGCCAGACGCGCTGACCGTTACTCACAGGTGTGGACTCGCGCTCGAGATAAGCATTATAAAATAAAACGACAATCATTAGAGCCAAGGAAGAAAAATGTTATACATCAACCCCTTGTACCTCAAAGCGAAGTAATTTTACCCCTTTTACACAATAAGTTAGGGTTAATGAAGAATTTTGTTAAAGGGACAAATTATAAAACTGAAGCATTTAAAAATATCCAGGAAAAATTTCCTGCTATTAATAATCCGTGGCGCTACACCCCGTGAAGAGCCCAGACCGACCCGCCGGCTGCTGGCCTCACGTCCACATGCCAAAACAGAGGTCGACGATCATCCAACTAGAATGGAGGTATCGTGTGGTTAGCACGATGATCTCCCCAGTCTTTATATCTGGCTTTCGCAACCGGCTCTCGCTACCTATCGTAGCTCCCCAAGTGCATCACGATGCTAGGTGGGCACCGGTCCCATACACTGGCCGAAATTTCATGAGAAAATTTCTTCCCCCATGAGGGCTCGGACCAGCGCGCATTCCTTAACATTTCCTGCTATTAGTGGTTCAAAAATAAAAGAGGGAGTTCTCAATGGACCACAAATTAGATAAATAATGGACAATCACTTCGAATCTTTGCTGGAAGGAAAAGAGACAGCCGTATGGATTGCATTCAAAGAGGTTGAATTAATTTTCTGGATAACTATAGAAGTGAGAACTATGAAGAACTAGAGAAAAATTTACTGTTGGCGTATTAAACTAGGGGTTGTAAAATTTCCCTGAAAATTCACTTCCTTCACTCACATCTTGACTTTTTTTTCCCGAGAATTGTGCGACTTCAGTGATGAGCATGATGAGCGCTTCCATCAAGAAATTTCAACTATGGAAAAAAGATACCAAGGACAATGGAGTACCAATATGCTAGCAGACTATTGTTGGACTTTAGCTCATGATGTACCTGATGCCCAGTGTAAAAGAAAATGGAGAAAAAGAAAGCTGTAATCTTCTGAACAGTGAATATTTAGCCTTATTTTCATTATATAAAACAATATTTTGAATAGATATAAATTCCACAATTTCTCAAAAAACCGTAACCAACAACTGTTTTTATTGTCATATTCGTATTCAGGAGGCTCAAATTATATAGAAAACATATATCACATGCCTAGCGCAAAAAAAAATGTTAACATTTGTTACGCAGTGTTGTTATTATTATAAATTATTATTCACCTGATGCTTTCATCTCATTTGCAATTTTTCACATATTTTCAGAAACAACATTATTCTCGTGATATTGTTTCAAAGATTGTACAGAATGTATCTTTCCTGTATTAAATCAACTAATTTATCCTCATCGAGCTCCATTATGAATAATGTACCCTACACAACAATAGTATTTTTTTGTAGATAATGAAAGCGTGCAATCATAGCCACTACTAAGGCCGGGTGCACACAGAATCAGACGCGACGCGATGCGGCGCGGCGCGACGCTACGTTTTGCTTTACAATGCCTCGCGACAGCTTAAAACTGTCTGCTCGCGACAACTGATTTGCTGGCTGTGGGATTGGAAAACTGGCCTAGGCTAGAAAATGGCGTCAATAATAGAAGACTGTCTATATGAAAAATTCTATTGCATGTGCTTATTATTTCCTAAGGACGCAAGCTCCTAAAAATCTATACGATTGAAAGAGTCTTAAAATTAAAATGTTCTGCACAAACGTCATTTTTTTGTTATGACTACTTCACGACTCACAATAAAGAAAAATAATATATTAAATTAATAATGAGTGATAGTATAGAGCAGAGAATTAGGCTTACTACAAATTACACTGGTCAACAGTCATTTTGCGCCAGACATAAAACTAACAAATTATTACTAATTTCGACCTCCTGAATTAAAAAATAACAAGCAAAATGTTCCATCACTTCAGGTTTTCGAGATGCACAATATAATTAATTTTCTATGCATTTTATATAAAAATCACCGTATTTCATGTTTAACTATTTTGTTTAAAAATGTGAAGACCCATTATGTGGAAACAAATGTAGTATATGTAGGGCACCATGTTAGAAGCACCTGTAGAAAGGGAAATTATTTTATTACCCTTCTACGAGCCTATTTCGAGGGAGTGAAACAGGTTTGCGGTATAAATTCACTTGAGTGTATCTGATTTTACTTGAGATGTGCATTTCTTCCACGATAAGCTTAATTACATTACTGTAGTTTATATTTTGCAATATAGCACCATGTCAAAACCACTTCTAGAAGCGGAAATTGTTTTATTGGCCTTTTCGGTTCCATTTGGAGGGGAAGAAACAGGTTCGCCGTATGAAAACGCTTCAGTTTACCAGGGTATTTCTGTGGTGTTAGTATTCTGTGTAGGACGTGTAGGCTATTTCTTTAAAGTGTGCTTTAATGATAATATTCAAAGTACGAATGGTTTATATGTGCGGATTTGAAGGTTGTAGCATTGCTTTTTGGAATGCAATTAGGCTACACAAAATTTTGCTGCTTTCTGTACGAATTGGACAGTCGCGCTCGAGATATTTTATTTTTATTTTATTTGATTGGGTTATTTTACGACGCTTTTTCACCATCTAGGTTATTTAGCGTCTGAATGAAATGAAGGTGATAATGCCGGTGAAATCATTCCGGGGTCCAGCACCGAAAGTTACCCAGCATTTTCTCGTATTGGGTTGAGAGAAAACCCCGGAAAAAAACCTCAACCAGGTAACTTGCCCCAACCGGGATTCGAACCCGGGCCACCTGGTTTCGCGGCCAGACGCGCTGACCTTTACTCCATAGGTGTGGACTCGCGCTCGAGATAAGCATTATAAAATAAAACGACAATCTCTAGAGCCAAGGAAGAAAAATAGTATACATCAATCCCTTTTAGGCCTACCTCAAAGCGAAGTAATTTTACCCCTTTTACACAATAAGTTAGGGTTAATGAAGAATTTTGTTAAAGGGATAAATTATAAAACTGAAGCATATAAAAATATCCAGGAAAATTTCCTGCTATTAATAATCCGTGGCGCTACACCCCGTGAAGAGCCCAGACCGACCAGCCGGCTGCTGGCCTCACGTCCACATGCCAAAACAGAGGTGAACGATCATCCAACTAAAATGGAGGTTTCGTGTGGTTAGCACGATGATCTCCCCAGTCGTTATATCTGGCTTTCGCTACCTATCGTAGCTCCCCAAGTGCATCACGATGCTAGGTGGGCACCGGTCCCATACACTGGCCGAAATTTCATGAGAAAATTTCTTCCCCCATGAGGACTCGGACCAGCGCGCATTCCTTAACATTTCCTGATATTAGTAATTCAAAAATAAAAGAGGGAGTTCTCAATGGACCACAAATTAGAGAAATAATGGACAATCACTTCGAATGTTTGCTGGGAGGAAAAGAGACAGCCGTCTGGATTGCATTCAAGGAGATTGAATTAATTTTCTGGATAACTGTAGAAATGAGAACTATGAAGAAGTAGTGAAAAATTTACTGTTGGCGTATTAAACTAGGGGTTGTAAAATTTCCCTGAAAATTTACTTCCTTCACTCACATCTTGACTTTTTTCCCCCGAGAATTGTGTGATTTCAGTGATGAGCATGATGAGCACTTCTATCAAGAAATTTCAACTATGGAAAAAAGATACCAAGGACAATGGATTACCAATAAGCTAGCAGACTATTGTTGGACTTTAGCTCGTGATGTACCTGATGCCCAGTGTAAAAGAAAATGCAGAAAAGGGAACCTGTAATCTTCTAAACAGTGAATATTTAGCCTTATTGTCATTACATAAAATAATATTTTGAGTAGATATAAATTCCAAAATTTCTCAAAAACCGTAACAAACAACTGTTTTTATTGTCATATTCGTATTCAGGAGGCTCAAATTATGTAGAAAACATATATCACATGCCTAGCGCAAAAAAAAAAAAAATGTTAACATTTGTTACGCAGCGTTTTTATTATTCACCTGGTGCTTTCATCTCATTTGCAATTTTTCACATATTTTCAGAAACCACATTATTCTCGTGATATTGTTTCAAAGATTGTACAGAATGTATCTTTCCTGTACTAAATGAACTAATTTATCCGCATCGAGCTCCATTATGAATAATGTGCACTAAACAACAATAGTATTTTTTTTGTAGATAATGAAAGCGTGCAATCATATCATAGCCACTACTAACGCATGCGCAGTACACTGCAGCTATCAGACTGTCTCCTCGCGACGAACTTCAAGCAGTCATTCGATGTGGTCTCTTCGTGTCGCCTTGTGTCTGCTCGCGACCGTCGCGCCGCGTCTGATTCTGTGTGCACCACATCATAAGAAATCAATGGGAGACAAGTACCACGAGACAAAATGTCGCGTCGCGCCGCGCCGCGTCCGATTCTGTGTGCACCCGGCCTAACGCATGCGCAGTACACTGCCGCTATCAGACAGTCTCCTCGCGACGAACTTCAAGCAGTCATTCGATGTTGTCTCTTCGTGTCGCCTTGTGTCTCCTCGCGACCGTCGCGCCGCGTCTGATTCTGTGTGCACCACATCATAAGAAATCAATGGGAGACAAGTACCACGAGACAAAATGTCGCGTCGCGCCGCGTCTGATTCTGTGTGCATCCGGCCTAATTGTTTAACTCTCAGAATTAAACGTAAGTAAACACATCTACATTTTACTCTTACTATAATAATAATAATAATAATAATAATAATAATAATAATAATAATAATAATAATAATAATAATAATAATAATAATCATGATATTAATAATATAACAATAATTAATATCATAAATAAACATTTCCTATCGGAGGCACTTAAACTAGTTGCATCTGGCCTCACTGAGGATTTCGATCACCAGCCGCTACTGGTCTAAATACGCGTTGAATACAGTTCCAGAAAGCGGTTTAGATCTAAGAAGAAAACAGATAGCACTCTTTGCTATGAAAGAATGTATAAACAATTTTTTACGGATCACATTTTCAGTGACGGTATGTTTTCTGACCATAGAAACCAGTGGCGGTATTCAATGCCGTCTCACTATATCTTTCCATATTTTAAGTTTTCTAACATTCCTGTGTATCATGACGGATGTATTTACGTGGGATCCATTTAACAATAAGTCGCCTCAGTGTAATCAGCAAGCTATGCAGCCCGAGATGTGGAACCATCGAGCATTGGGAACCATCCAGCCTGGCACAGGATTTCATCCAGGAGGGTAATATTTCCGTTTTTCAATTTCCATATTCGTATGCATAGCCTACTTGCTTATCCATTCATATGATTTGATACTTTCACAATGTTCAACTTGGAGTAATATTATGGCAGCCGTGTCGAGAATCGAAAGCACGTCCAGCAGAAGCTGTGTGATGCTGGCAGCTGTGCGCGGAGAGAGAAAGGAAGGCCAACACTGCACAGCGAGGCAAAGGGGGACGCAAAGCTGTAGGTGCTTTGCTGTGCGAGGTGAAGGGGGGAACGAAACATCCCGAACAGACGTGCGGAAACAGAAGCCGCGAGTAACAGGTGGAAGACACTGGAAACAGTACTTTCTCGAAACTATGGTTTAGTGATAAATAGGAGACGCGAAGAAGGAGCGAGCCAGTTCAGTTCAGTTCAGTTCAGTTCAGTTCAGTTTTTGGTCAGCAAGCCAGCCAGTCTTGTGTAGCAGTGAAGCCAGCTTCGAGACCGGAGTTCGACTTGAGTGTGTGTCCGCAACTGTGCGAGCATCCAGGCGAGTGCGGCGTATCCGGAGTCTGTGGTTCGACGTGCAGTGGACCGCAGTTGGGGGACCTGAGTTCGAAGTTCAGTGGACTGTCTCTGCAAGTCTTGGGTTCGATATATGGTGACTTGAGTGAATGAGCTAGAAGAACTAGCTAACGCAAACGAACTGTGAACTGACAGTTTTGTGTTGTAAATAGTGCTTTGCGAACATTAGTTGAGATTAGGAATACATTGTTGTTGTCAATAATCAAAGTGAATTGTCATTGTCGTCTGTGGAGTTCAATAACGAATACTGTGTTGATGTGTGGAGTGAAATATCCATTGTTGACGGGAGTGTTTAAATTCAATTATAGAAAGTGATTATTGTTGTGACAATAAAAGTTACATTATTGTTTGAATTAAAAGTTACAATATTTTCTGGTTCACGCAAAATGCTATGGATATCATCATCATCATCATCATCATCATCATCATCATCATCATCATCATCATCATCATAGCACTACAGTCCAAAGTGGACCTTGGGGTAATCTCAAACTATATGCTGCGAGGTGTAATGGTGGACGAGCGCAAGGCTATTACGTCATACAAATTCTGCATGTATGCATGGCAGCCAACACTACACTAATTAGCGGCGAGAGAAAGGCTGCTATCATGTATTTGAAAAGCCAAAAGTTGTAACTGTATGAAATCGTGGACGTAGATTATAGACAGAACACCAGAGTCGCATTAATACGATGCCTCCGGCTCAGGAAACCCGTGCGACAAAGGAACTGTTAACCAAACACATTATTACTGGGGTTCGATTCCCGTATAGACGTAATTCCTTGGAACATGTATGAGAGAATTGCAAATTATCGTAAAATTAGAATATATAAAGATCCAATGACGCGACAGGGAATGGACTGAGAAGACAGAGAGTGACCTGAGATGACATAGAGTGATCTGAGAGGGCAGGTACTGTCGGTGACTCAGGAGAAGACGAGAGCGGACTGAGGAGGAAGGGATGTGAACAGATAACGTACAACAACACGCGCAATATCTGTACTGCAGTAAGCGGAGACATTAGGTCTCCTGTTCAACTTAGCTTTAATTTCCATACGCATTGTTACTCATGTTTCCTGCACGAGTAATAAACTGGCTACTGGGATGCTTATCTGAGCGATGTTTATAATAATTAGCAGCGACGGTCAAGGTCACATTCTTTCTGCTCGTCTTCTCCTGAGTAACGGACAGTACTGGACTGGTAGGACAGAGAGTGTAGTGACAGGACAGAGGTTGGACTGAGAGCACATAGAGGCGACTGAGAAGATAGAGTGGACTGAGAGGACATAGAACGGACTGAGGGGACAGAGAGTGGATTCAGATCACATGGAGTGGACTGAGAGGACAGAGAGTGTAGTGAAAGTACAGAGATTGGATTGAGGGGACAGAGAGTGGACTGAGACGATTAAGGGTCGAGTGATAGGACAGAGAGTGCAGTGACAGGTCAGAGATTGGAATGAAAGCACATAGGGTGGACTGAGACGAAAGAGAGTGAACTGGTAGGACAGAGAGTATAGTGACAGGACAGAGATTGGACTGAAAGCATATAGAGTGGACTTAGAAGGCACAGAGTGTACTGCGAGGACATAGAGTGGTCTAAGAGGACAGATACTGGACTGCTAGAACAGAGAGTGTAGTGACAGGACAGAGATTGGACTTAGAGCACATAAGTGGACTGAGATGACAGATACTGGACTGGTAGGACAGAGAGTGTAGTGACAGGACAGAGATTGGTCTGAGAGAATATAGAGTGGACTTAGAAGACACAGAGTGTACTGTAAGGACATAGAGTGAACTGAGAGCACAGAGAGTGTAGTGACAGGACAGAGATTGGACTGAAAGCATATAGAGTGGACTGAGAGCACAGACAGTGGACTGAGAGGGCAGATACTTAACTGGTAGGACAGAGTGTAGTGATAGGACAGAGATTGGACCAAGGGCACACAGAGGGGACTGAGAAGATAGAGAGTGGACTGAGAGGACATAGAGTGGACTGAGAGCACAGAGAGTGTAGTGACAGAACAGAGATTGGACTGAGAGCATATAGAGTGGACTGAGAGGGCAGATACTTAACTGGTAGGACAGAGAGTGTAGTGATAGGACAAAGATTGGACTGAGAAGATAGAGAGTGGACTGAGAGGACATAGAGTGGACTGAGGGGACATAGAGTGGTCTCAGATGACATGGAGTGGACTGAGATGACAGAGAGTAGACTAAGAGGACAAAGAGTGTAGTGACAGAACAGAGATTGGACTGAAAGCACACAGAGTGGACTGAGGGGACAGAGAGTGGATTCAGATAACATGGAGTGGACTGAGAGGACAGAGAGTGGCCTGAGACGATAGAGAGTGTAGTGAAAATACAGAGATTGGATTGAGGTGACAGAGAGTGGACTGAGACGACATGGAGTGGACTGATAGGACGGAGAGTGTAGTGACAGAACAGAGATTGGACTGAGAGCAAATAGATAGGACTGAGACGAGAGTGGACTGGTAGAGCAGAGAGTATAGCGACAGGACAGAGATTGGACTGAGAGGACATAGAGTGGACGGAGGAAACAGATACTGGAGTGGTAGGACAGAGTATAATAATAATTACTAATAATTTATTTATTTAATCTGGCAGAGCTAAGGCCAGTAGGCCTTCTCTTCCGCCCAGCCAGACTCTAATTCTAATTGAATACAAGTGACAGGACAGAGATTGGACTGAGAGCATATAGAGTGGACTTAGAAGACAGAGAGTGTACTGCAAAGGCATAGAGTGGACTGAGAGTACAGATACTGAACTGGTAGAACAGAGAGTATAGTGACAGGTCAGAGATTGGACTGACAGCACTTAAGAGTGGACTGAGAAGACAGAAAGGGGACTGAGAGGACACAGAGTGGATTGAGAGGACAGAGGGTGTAGTGAAAGAACAGAGAGTGGACTGAAAGGACAGATGGTATAGTGAAAGAACAGATATTGAACTAAGTGCACAGAGTGGACTGAGATGACATAGACTGGAATCAGATGACATAGAGTGGACCGAGAGGATAGAGTGAACTAAGAGCACAGAGAGTGTAGTGACAGAGCAGAGATTGGACTGAGAGCACAGACTGTCGACTGAGAGGACAGAGTGTAGTGTCAGTACAGAGATTGGACTGAGAGCACATAGACAGAGAGTATAGAGAGTGGACTGAGAGGACAGAGACTGTAGTGACAGAACAGAGATTGGACTGAGAGGACAGAGGGTGGACTGAGAAGACATAGAGAGGACTGAGAGGATAGAGACTGGACTCATAGGACAGATACTGGACTGAGAGCACATAGAGTGCACTGAGGAGTGGACAATGAAGACATAGAGTGGACTGAGAGGACAGAGAGTGGAGTGAGAGTACAGAGAGTGTAGTGACAAAACAGAGATTGGACTTAGGGCTTTAGGACTGATAGGACAGACAGTGGACTGAAAGGACACAGAGTGGACTCAGATGACATAGAGTGGACTGAGATCACAGAGAGTGTAGTGACAGAACAGAGATTGGACTGAGGCCACATAGAGTGGATTGAGAGCATACAGAGTGGATTGAGAGGACAGGGAGTGGACTGAGGACATACCATTATTACTACTATTATTAATTGTATTATTATTATTATTATTATTATTATTATTATTCCATCCCTGCGACGTGGGATCTGCAAGGCATTTATACATGCGATTACAAAGAACAAACAGCACTAGCATACAACCCAACACGTCATAAACCAAGACTTGTGGTCATAAACACCGTCATATCATTAATTTGGTCACCTGATTCTTTCGCATCAGGGTTTGTTTCTCGTTGATGATTGCTACCATTGCTTACTATTACCACAGTCTCTGTGCTAATACACCATTAAGTTACATTTAACCACGTTGTACATTTCAAATTTGAATATATACTTGACTAATTAACAACAATTGACCACATTTACATAATTATGCTCATCTATTCATCGAAATAATTCATAACAATCGATCTTATGAGATGGACTATAATGGATGTAATTAAAGAAAATAATTTTTAATATTTGCAGAATAATCTTAAGAAGAGAAAATAACATAATGGAAGAAAGAATGAATAAAGCAAAAATATCTGTTTCAAGTAGTGTAAGTAGAATTTTTGGTACATTTTTGAGAAAAAAGTCAAAAGAGAAGTGATTTATAATATATTTACATCCACAAAAAAATCTTCGCAATCACAACGCACAATCAATTAGCTTCATTATCACAATTAGAACCACAACAAGCAACTGAAATACAAACATCGTGCACATTTTCTCCACCACCACTCCCACCATTACCACATGTACCAGTACATCTGTTCCTTCCAACTCATACTCAGATTACAAAAGCTGGAGATCTGTCACTTTCAAATTCACACCTTACTTCGTCATCAGAGAAAGACTACGAGCCAGTTCTTCATCAAATGAAGATATTTCATAGTCACCTACACTACGACGTAAGGCTTTCAGCAAAAAGAAAGAGAAACTGCCATCAGTAAACACTGTCATCCCATGCACATCAGGATCAGGTTTACCAAAAAGAGTTCCATTCTACTATGCAGAAAAGTGACCCAGCTCAGACTGAAGAAGATAATATACATGTATAATTCACAAAGATGAAAGGGAAGAAGAAATTTCATAAGTACCGTAATAAATAGATTTGGTACTGGTACATGTTTGGAATATGAAATGAAATAAAGTTCATAATTTATGTACTCACGGACGAAAATAATTACCATTCAAGTAGGTTTGTGCAAATAATTGGAAAGAATATGTGAACTAATAACTTAAAAACCAACAAATGGTACAGTACAGGTACTCATTGTTTACATCTTTAATGTTATTGCCGATTTTATAAAAAAATACATTAAAATGTCAGCAAAATATAGCTTGTATTGATATTATTTGCTCTCATTTCAAGTGATATCTCATGAGAACTGAAAACAGGAAACTATGACATGATACAGAGTAGAATTTCATGAAACTATTTCCATATTTTGATATGTGTCTAGAGATCGACCCGCGAAGCTCATTATTTCTGGCTGAATTAATTCGTAATAGGCTGTTCTTCCTCTGACATATCTTCAAGCAAGATGCACAGTACTGCCTGGCTAGTTCCTTTCCTCCATTGCATGCATTGCTGACTAGTTTCTGATGTATACAAACAATTGTTCTTTTGTGGCACATCATAAAGTGAGATGTACTGCCTGATAATAGATGTACATATCTATTATATTATTATTATTATTATTATTATTATTATTATTATTATTATTATTATTATTATTATTATTATTATTATTATTTATGCTGTTCATGCTGCTGTAGTATATACTCACATATTGAACCTTTTCATTATATTTTTATTGGCAGTATCAGTACAGTTCAGAGGTGTCACTGGGTTTGAACCTCTCCCTTGAACATTTTGAAAAAAAAAATGACATATTTAGATTTGAGTATTTTTTTTATCCATAATCGTTTTCCCTTCTCTAATTTTTCACTGTCAGAGTAACAAAATCTACATCGACATAAGGCATCCTTCAGTATAATCCCTGTGCTTGGTGCTGCGGCACATTCGAATTATAACAATGCTATCTTTATTATAGAAAGATCTGCTTAGAGTAAGTGTGAACGACACTTACATAAAAATGAACTAGAATGAGGACAATCCATTTCATACAACTATGAGTGCTTTGTCTAAACACAAACTTCTCAAGATATGCAAAAGATTTCACTGCAGCTGCCTTGTTAAGAGGTTATATTCTTTAAGTTAGGTACCGGTAGGTACTGGAATGAAAGAATATAGAGGCAATAAAGACTATTAAAGATAAAGAGCAAGAGAAGGAGAGTAAAAGTAATAAATGCAATTCTGAAATATGAAAAAGTAGAAAAAGTATGGGAAAATACAGAACATATTAAAATAAGGAAACCACAAAATTACTTTACATAATCTCGCATAACATACTTTAGATACTATATAAAGCAATTTACAATACACGTAAAATGGTGCTAATATTTTTAAATTTAATTTCTTAAGATCATTTTATGATCAACCAGCAAAAGCTTCAAACTAACCAACATGTTTGTTTCTTACTTATTTATTATATAAAATATATTTTTAAAACTATAACAGTTGCACCACACTAAGCTAGCATTGAAAGGTCCAGTGGCATAGTGTGGCTTCCGAAACAGGGGAAGCAATGAAGCAAGTAATAATAATTTATTATTCTTAAAATTCATTAAAAATAAGAATACAATTTTACGCTATTAAGAATCATAGATGTCTGAATAAGTGAAAGTAGTGCTCTGGTAAGAGTCTTACCTTATCATTTAAAATTCAGTGTATTATTTTTAGATGATTTGTTAAAAATTAGATATCGGTACTTTTATTTTAAATTATTATCTAATAAATAGCCTAACCATTGCAGTATCCATCGAAACTTATAAATTAAATGCCTTATAATTTAAAAGTTACAAATATAGTTTCTTAATAGGCAACTTGAAAAATAAAATACCTAAATGTAATATAATACCAATACATTTTTAATATTTTCTTTATTTTTATTATACATATTCTTAATATTTCAATATATATCTTATTAATATTTTAATTAAAGTTTATGAATATACAGTAATTTTAGTTTTCTGTATTAACAAGGAATATTTAAGTGAACATCTATTTGGGAAAAATGTCCATTACCATTTCTGTAATACTTCACGTGCTTCTTGCTCCTTATTAGCAGAAGCCCGCTGATGCAACCTGCAACATATCGTTGTTCCTTAGTGGCAGCGGGCCAATGCAACCTGCAACATAACATTATTGGAAAAATAAATGAAGTTTGAATGTCATCGTAATTAGGGCCATATGTATTACAGTGAAGATATTACCAGTAGCTTGAGCAGCCACATTTCATGCAATTATAGAAATCCTACGAATTCCCTGCCTTCTTTTTTAATTCAAAGTTTATTATTCTCCTCCAAGATATTAAAATATGTAAAATCAAATTTATATAATTAAATTTAGGTTGTTGTTGTTTAGTCAACTGTCCGAAGACAGGTCTGAACCACGCAAGTGATACCAAGAAGGCACCACTTATGAAGCAACTAGATCAGGAGATAATGAGGTAGGGTGGCCACTTCCTTTCCTCCTCCATTGCATACTTCACCGACTAACTACATATTACACTAGTCAGACTTCAGATGTATACAAACAATTGTTCTTCCTCTGACACATATCATCAAGTGAGATGTACTGCTTGATAATAGATGTACATATCAGCCAGAACCTCAGAGGATTTAAATTTAGGTTAGCTTTCTATATTTTAATTCTAACACTATTGTCACCTTCTGAAGTACCTATAATGAATCAAATTTGCATGATTATAGGCTAATTAGATGCATAAGTTTAATTTTCCATATCTTAATTCTTAATTGTAATATTACTATCCTCTTCCGATGTGCCTATAAAAACTATACTGGGTGTTCAGTTCAAAGTGTGTCATGGCTCGCTGTATGCCGTCATGTGGCTAGCCGATGAGCCTAGAGAATTCAATCTTCCTACACTTCCGCAGAGGTGTATAACCTATGAGGCAGAGAAGTTGCCTAGCAAGTACGGCGTTCATTCTGAAGAGTACGTACCGATACGTACGGTAATGCGGGTAGTGGCAGGAATGTGAACTGTTTGGAAATACGTACTGTCGGGATATGGGGAGAGGGTTAAGACGATTACTTACGTATTTGTTGACATTAACTTCAACGGTCAACATGGACACGGAGCATTTGATTTGTGTTGTGTAATGTTACCGTACGCAACCGATGATAACAAATACCCTGTGTACGACTTGCTGGCGCAAAACACAGTTCGAAAGAGGTTATGGTAGCACACAGACCGTACAGATCGCCATCTGTTGCTACGACGTTCAAGTTATACAGTACACGTTCTCAAGTTCAGATTGAAGAACGCCTTAAATAATAGGCAACTTCTCTGACATATAAGCTGAAACTCGCTCCAAATCGGTGACCCAACAACAGTGACGTCATGACACACTTTGAAATGAACACCCAGAATATATATATATCCTATTTTAATATTGTAAAACATAATTTATATGTCTAAATGTGATTTTTTTTAGAGTTTAAATATCCGAGATCTACTCATAAAAATGAGTAAAATCGTTTAACTAACTTTTGCACTATGGAGATGGACAGATGGGCGAACATAATCACGAAAACCTCTTATTCGTATTTAGTGACTTAGTATGTATTATTATTTACTAACAATGTTATATAGTTGTAATTTCAACATATATGTGACTATTAATAACATCATAGTGATTTAAATTTTGAAACACTACATAATATTGCACTGCGAACAATAGGACATCCTGTTGTCAATACAGCAAAGAAACGTCAAAAGCAACCAGGAAGCAACTACTTGTTTACATACCTTAGAAAGAGAAAGCATAATACTTCTGTATATCTCTGTCTTCCTTTTCCCCAGCAACCCATTTTAACAAGCAGATATATTTGGAAGCTAACATCCTTACATTGTCGTGTGTTCGAAGTGATCTCCACATGTTTGAATTCATCTCGAATCAAAATGTCGTGTAAACACGAAATAACAAAATATAAGAACAAATGAATAATAATTACCCATCTGTATACAAATAAAAAAAAAAAGTTCTCTAAAAATAAAAGGGGAAGCAATGTTTCTACCACATCCATGGACGCTATGCCCCTGGAAAGGTTTCTACAAAGATAAAACTTTCTATCAAGAAATAATACTCAGGTTAATTATGTAACCCTAAGCTTCATAGTTTCAATGTAAAAATTAAGAACAGTGTCAAACCGAATATTATTATTTTGAGAAAATAGCTTCCACAGACTGTTTTTTTTTTTTAAGTTCTCTGCCTACTATCATTGGAAAGTTGAAAGTTATCAGTATGTGTACATAAAACTTAAAAACTGTAATGTAGGTTATTTGTTAAATAAGCAACAGTTTTAATTTTCCTGTATTAATATTGAAAATGTTACCTTAATTAATTACTCATTTTGGCTTGTTTTCACCGTCTTAAGATTTCTAATGAGGTTTTTATACTTGTTTCCGATTCTTCTTGCTGGTGTCTTAGTGGTTTTGTTATGATCATTAGTGCTATGTCGAAAAGGGTGTGTGTTCTGAAATTTAATTGAGTGTTGAAGATATGTTGTGCATGTATTTTTGTATGTCTGTATAATTCGTATTGTTCTAGTGTGTTTAGTTTCTGGCTTCTCAGTTCAATGTGCAGAATTTCCATGTCTATTTTTACATTGTTGTAGTTGTAATTGGGGTTGATGATGTGTTCTGCGTAGGTGTCAGTATTGTGTGATTTGATTATTACTGTGATGTGTTCCTTGTATGGTGTTTGCAAAGATCTGCCACTTTGTCCAATGTAGAGGTCGTCATAACTACTGCATGTTAATTTGTAAACTCCTGTTAGGTTGCATTTGTCTGTATTGTTTATGTGTTAATATGTGTTTTGTGTCCTGTATGCAATGTATTTTAATGTCCTGAAAGAGATGCAATCCTGTATGTATTTTTATTTTCGTATGTTAGTGTGGTAAATTTGTTAGTGTGGTAAATTTTATGCTTGTGTCGTGTTTGTTATGATTAGAAATGGTAGATTTTAGCATATTAAAATTACAAAATTCGCATTTTAAATATAAGATAAAGAAAAATTTTGCAATTTAAAGCATTTTTATGTTAGCATTTAGCTTTTTTTTTTAAGCTTTTTTGATTAAACTTGTCTCAATTGAAAGGATAATAAATTGTATGTTGGAAAATTAACTTCGCATTTCATTGATTTCTCAGTTTAATATTTTTTATTACAAGCAAATGAACAGAAATTCTAGTTATGAAACCACATAGAACATAGTCGCAGATTATCAATTCAATCAGACAATCACTCTGAAAGCATTCACATCACATGCATATATATATATATATATATATATATATATATATATATATATATACATACAGAGGGTACCGAAAAAGGTATACACACTTTGACAGGAGATATCTATTTAATATATTTCAAAGTTGGACCGAAAAACAACAGTAATGTGTAGTATGATGTCCTGTAAACAGATGAGACTCACATATGTTATGCTAGCGTTGCTGTGCGACAGGTCAGTCAACAACAAAATGGAGCCAAGATTATCGTTTGAACAGTGGAAAGCAATTTTGAAGTGGTATTGGAGAACTGAGAATGTTGTTGAAGTTCAACAGTAATGGAGATGCAAGTACAGAACAGAACCACCAATGCGATTAACAATTGTATGCATTCGTGACAAACTTGAGACTCATGGTACCGTATGCGATGTTTACAAGGGCAGATCTGGGAGACCTCGCACATCAACAAGCCCTGCGTCCTCGGCTATGGTTTTGGAACGTTTTGAGCACTCACCACAGAAATCTACAAAGCAATGTGCACGTGAGACTGGAATTAGCAGAACCAGCGTACGTCGCATTATTAAAACAGCAAAGTTGGAAGTTTTCATCCCAAGACTTTTGCATACATTAAATGACGATGACCCTGATCGGAGAATGCACTACTGTGAGTGGTTTCGGAACATGATGCAAGAAGATGAGGTCTTCATAGGGAAAGATGTTTGGCTGATGAGACACAATTTAAGTTGAATGGAACTGTTAACCAGCATAACTGTGTCTACTGGTGTGCAAACAACCCACATGTTTTTGTGGAAAAGGCTGTTAATTTACCTGGAATTAATGTTTGGTGTGGGTTGTCATCTAGGAGTCTAATTGGACCATTCTTTTTTGATGGAACAGTAACTGGCCAAGTGTACCTGAACATGTCACGCAGATCCGTCTTACCCTCCATTCGTATACTCTATGGAAATGAGGAATTTTACTTCCAACAGAATAGCGCACCACCACATTACCGAAATGTACACTACCGGTCAAAAGTTTTCGATCAGCTATGAAAACAACTATATACTCTATTTCAATGCACAAATACATCGGAAAAACTAAATAGACCAACAAAATAAATATTTTCTCTCTCTAGCATTAGGATAGGATAGAATATTCAAAACGAAATCCATGTTTAACCTGGTGGTGGTGGTGGTTATTTAACCTGGTAGAGATAAGGCCGTCAGGCCTTCTCTGCCTCTCTACCAGGAGATTCCAACTATAATATGAAGAATAAAATTACAATTAGTATTAAATTTTACAATAAAAACCAAAGTACGAAAAGATTACATGACTAATGAAAGGTAGACAATTTATCATAGAAAAACAAAGAATATTTTATATTTACTGAATTACAGTTGTAATAGGTGATCGAAAACTTTTGACCGGTAATATACGCGTGTACCTTGATGACAATCTTCCAGGGCACTGGACAGAACGAAGAGGTCCGATTGAGTTTCCACTGTGTTCTCCGGATCTAACTCCATTGGATTTTTAGCTAAGAATGTTGTATACCATAGAAAACCAGCTACACTGGCAGCACTTCGGGAAGAAATTGAAATGGCATTAGCTGCAATCGCTGAGGACACTTTCGCAAACGTTGCTCTTACAGTTGTACTCAGAAGTGTGTCGACGCCCATGGTGAGCATTTTGAGCAACTGTTGTAACTGTAAAAGTCTAAGATGATTAGTGCTCATCATTTTCTGTTTGTGTGAATTCAGCTTTGTTATGTTAACATAGTTTTTTATTTGCTTGAAGTGTGTATACATTTTTTTGGCACCCTCTGTATATTGAATACCCACTCTTTCAATAACCTGAAATCACTGGAAGTTTAACATGGAACAAATTACAATATTGCTCTCCTTTAATCTGTTTCGCCTGTCTGTGACAATCAAATTACACTTGCTAAAAAATGTTCTGCATCTATGCTATTTGTGGGTGCCCAGATGGACTGAATAGCTGCTTCAGCAAAGTGTGGAAATTTCAGTTTCAGTGCTATTAACATTTGAAGGCAGTCTACGTTTGAATTATCTTTATCTTCAATAGCTACTCTAAGATTTGTGAAAATACTCATAAGCACATAGAAAATTATCTGCATCTAGCTTATTAAAATAAGAAATCTTTGATTTGTAAGTTAGCACTTTCTGAGGATTTACATCACAATTCTGATTACTAATTAACATTTTTTCATCAAGTGATAGTAAGAAGTCTTTCAAAGCCAAGAAATATTTGTCTAAATATATTATGCTTTGAAACCATGAATTCCAGCTTGTTATAACTGGGCTAGGAAAGAGAACAGAAGCTAGAACTGGCCACTTTTCCCGAAGATAATTTAAATATGTATTTTTTCATTTTTCTAGAGTGCAAAAAGGCAAGCTTAAGCTTAGACACAAAGGTATACAATTCTGACATATCTTTCAAAATGATATCTCCCATCAAGTTTACTTTCTTCGCAAAAATTGAAAATGTAACAAATGATCTCCAATAAGGCCCGAAAACATGTTGTTATATTATATGGAGCTGAATCTAAAACCAAACCCAGGATGTTATCGAACTCAATGTTGTATTCTTTCAAGACGCTGATAATAGCTCTACTACAGGTTGTATCATTTGTCACATTAACAAAACAAGCATTTGCCAAGCCAGATGCACTTCCTGATTTTTACCTGGTACCATCGTTCTGAAGAGCACAGCGAAGACATATCTGCCTTCCCTATCTGGAGTCTCATCTGCGACAACGACGATCAGTTTGCCTTTCAAAGCTATTTTAATGTCGTTATGTATCGCCGTTTCAAATCTAGGCATATACTCATTTCTCAATCTTGAACACGTAGGTAGATCACCCGAGCCTGGCACATACCTTTAAAGATAGAAATAATCGAATTAGTTTTAATTAGTAGTATAGTAGTACACACATTTTTTGTAGGCCTAATATCTGTAAAGCAAAGAGGCTGTAAAATATGTAAAAAAATTGTAGGTTTAAATATACAAATATTAAACAAAATAGCAATATTTTAACAGTTTAAAATATTTTCAAATCCTGAGTTTCATTTTTATTTTCATGCAGTATCTTACTTCTTCAAATATTCTCGCACGGATGGATGATCCAATTTATTCATTGGAACGTTGGCTTGTAAACACATCTTTAAAGATGGACGATAGTCACTTACGATAGTATCTATAGTACTATCAACTGTTGTTCTTACTATCTATAGTTATAATCAAAACTATCGATAGTCATTACAAATTGGTTAAAAATTGAATATATATCTGAATTTATGTCTAAATGCGTACATAACTATTAATTGAATAATATATACTGAACTGAATCTGAATTACATACTAATAACACACAATATTATAATCTGTCCTTAAAATCCCAACATTAGCCATCATTATAATCTTCTTTTAAACATGTGACCATTGCTCCAAGGATAGTCTAAGTTCCCCATTAAAATAAGCATTTTCACTTTGTTGGAATGCAGACGGTTTCGCCTTTCATTGATAAGTTTTCAGTTTTGGATAGCAGTCTTCCTGAGGGCACTGAAGATACCAGTGAATACAGATACTTTCTGACCAAATTACTTAGTTATGAGTAAATGGTGTATAACAGCGTTTCTCAAACTATGGTTCGCCGACCATCTGTGGTCCTCGAGTTCTGTCCTTGTGGTCCTTCAAAAAAGATGGAAGAAAAAATAAAATTCAAACGAATTGCGTATTCACATTATAGCTGAAAATCTCAGAGTTTGGAAATGACACATGGCAATCGCCTTTTTTCATTTTTCTCCCAGTACTAATATTTTATGAAATTTCTTACCCTACCCGTCTACCCACTTCCCACTCTACTCTCAGCAACAAAAGAGGGATTTAAAGTATTATGAACGTGGGGTTCCTTGTCATCTTTTCCCTGCATATCTGGTGCCGAGCCTGTAACCCAGCCAGGGACCACCCGAATTCATAAGAGAGGAACAAAGTGCCAAAGTGGCTTTTTTTAATAGTTTTGTCAACACCGAATAGTTCTGCACATTGAAATGGGCATGTACTGTATATCGTACACCAATAATAGAACGTGCCAAATTGCATCTTTACTTGTTAAAAATAGGGCATGTTTCTGCATTAATTTTTTTTATTTGTTTTTCCAGATGACGATATAAGAAATTTTAGACTCCGCCTATTTTAAAATTAGACAGGTTTACTTTTTACACTTGCGTGTTTCGTCTCTAAGTGCCGTTTCATTTTCGCGGGTTTCATACACTCGTTTGAAAGCACTTCGTAATAAACAATGCACCGAGGTTTTGGTTCACTCTCATTGCCACACCAAGTAAATTCAAGTTCCAAATAACTCTTGTCATATTCACGGAAGTATTTTTTCTTTGAATAGCTACCACTAGGACTAGATATTTCTTTGATGGCACTATAATTAATATATTTCTTCACACACAGCTTCTGAACTATTAGCACTGCCTAAATGAAGCATATCATCATGTTCCTTTCTTTTCAAACACCCGGATCAAAGCCAGTTTCCATTATTTATAATGGGCACTATTTAACAGAGACATGGACAACTACTAGCGTGTACCACATAAGAAGAATTTCAAACAACAACTGCTAACAGGAAGCAATGAATCAACAATGCACAGAATTTATTATAAGTTACTTGTGATTGGCTACAAAAATATGATTACAAAAGTATTATAATTAATTAATTCTATTTTAATATATAAGTATACGGGTATTAAAATATGCTACAAAAATTATAAATTTGCTTTCAAAGGGAACAAGAATAAGGTGGTCTTCGGAACTGTTCTGACTTAAAAAAGTGGTCCCCACTTCAAAAACATTTAAGGAACGCTGGTGTATAATAAAAGGAACGGATAAGTGAAAATAAAATACTGAATTTGGTTAGTTAAATGTGAAAAATAATGAGCGCGTGCTTGAAATTTGCGTAGTAGTTAAAGAGGGATTTAATGTAAAAACTGTACTTGAGAGTAAAGTTGAGTTTATAAATTATAATTCAGGATAACTATTTTCCATAATTTTGTAGATTAATGGAGATCATGAAAACTGGTTCCACCAATCAGAAAGAGACAATCCAACATTTCAACTCTCATTATAAAGGAACTGTATCCTTCCTGGGCCTACTCTGTCATCTATGCGAGGTATATAGAACACTTTTATTTTACCCGTGATTGCAAAGTGAAGAATTGTGAGAGTCGTTCATTTACGATTCAAAAGAATACTTGGAATCATAGACTGAGATGAGTTCTGAACAAACCATGAAGGAATCATTACAAACGATTCGTAATGTCTGATTGAATCGCTGAAAAAGAATTATGTTGTCCTGCTCCAGTTTGAAACCATTATAATATTAAGAATGACCTTCCCATTTTTCGATAGTATCGATAGTTGCCAGAACTATTGATAATATTAGAAACAATTTGACTATCGATAGCTTCAATAGCTCAAGTCATAACTATCGATATTATCAATAGTACACTCGACTATCACCCATCACTACACATTAGGGTGGTCCTAATCAGGGGAGTAAAAATGAAGCTTAATAAATTTTAATGGGCTTATGGGTGAAAATGCCAGATCGTCGATTCCATACTTCATAAGGTCATAAGTTTACAGAAGTAGACGGGTGATGGATGAACGAGGTACTAGGTTCACCATTTTTTTTTATTTCTTTTTTTGTTATTATGATTATTTTTTATATGGAAGACAAATTGGATCATCCAAGTGATTTTTCTTTTTTTTTTGTCCTCTGCAGGGTCAAGCCAAATAAAATCCCACAAGAGATGGAAAATAATTATTCCACATACGAAATCAAACAAAATGAAAGTTCGATCACAGGTATCTTAAAAATTCGTGTAAAAAAATCCAGCCGCAAATGTGACCCGAAAACATACTCTTCTGCACGACAGACAACATAACAACTTGAGCTATTGCAACGAGATAGAAACCCTCTCCTCTGCGCTGCATATCGTTCTCCTCACAATTGACGATTCAGGTCCAATGTTATACTGACAGGGAACGTTGTGAATCACGCTCTGTTGAAGAGATGTTCAAGAGTCGGCCCAAATTTTGTTTCTGAGTCTGTACATATAACATTGACGTTACACATTTGATCTAATCAATCATCACTTCGCTAACTTGCTAGTAATAACAAAGGTACAAGATGTATTTAACCTACTATTCATGTATAAAATTTCATACAAGGGCATTCGAAAAGTAATGGCAACATAGTTACTGTTTTACACTTAATTTATTTAGGTTACTTTTTACATTACATATTTCAAATATAATCTCCTGCCATATCAACAATACATTGCTAGATTCTTGGAAGACGGCGAACTCCATCTGCAGCAGCATTTCTAGATATCTCTCTCACTGATCAATCTCTAGCTCTTCAGATATCAACTCTTGATTGAAAGCGAATGCCTCATTTCCACCCAACTTGAAATAGTTCAGTATAGTAGCACTTCTCTCCAGGCTTCTTGTAATGACCTAAAGCACTTAGTTGCATGTTTTCCTCTTGCAACTTGGGTTTTTACGAAGCACCTTTGTTCGTACCTTTAGGGCTGTATAGTTTACTACAAATCAGAAACAGCCACTGTATTTACAAGGTATAGCTACTTCGAGTCTTTCAATATTGCAAATTTATGAAACAATCGCTGCTCTATTACGTAGTATAAGTTTTCAATGGTCACCACTAGGAGCACTGATTTACAGCATTATTGCCATTACTTACAGGATGCCCTAGTAGTTGTTATAAATTTAATATTTACATATTTTAAATATTTTGACGCAGATATTCTATAATAATTTATACGAAATCTAAATAAGCAAGAACTTGTAAATATTTTCTCATTTTGGCAGCCATACACTGAGTTAGTAGTTTGCTTTTCTTGTTATTACAGTATAACCCCATTAATATGCTCGTCAAGGGACTGTGTCCTTAAAGTGTTATAAGCAGGACAGTGCTATAGACGGTAAATGATTTATGAAATAGGAAAAACAATTTAGACACCATTTCTTATGAAACATAATTTATTGTGCATTAGTTACAGTGCAAAATGCAAATAAGGGCTCATCTCATATGAAAATAATCTTTGATTGTTGTTTGAATTGTTATTATGATTTATAACATTTTCTAACCAGTTCAAGTAACTAAAGAGAACTTCACTTGATATACCGCTAGGAGCAAAACTAATGTAATTTTTTACTTAAAGACAGAGATTTCCGCTTTACTATTTTGCACTATCAAACTTACTGCACACTCCACAGAATTCAAAGGATGAGTAAATTTTACAGAAAAGACAGGAATTTATTGACAGGGAGAAGTTTAAGTGTTAAATACTTTCATACAAAGAAAAGTACCAGTAAATATACCTTCAGACAGTGCTGATCAGAGGGTTTTTTCAGGTACAGGGTGAAATTTTTTTCTTGCACTCGTGAGGCAATGAGCCTCAGTAGGGTCATAGCAACATATTTCTTCGTCATGCTTTTAAAACTATAAGTTTCGCAATTTATACGGAATTTTTTTTACTCATTTCCGATCCGAAAGCACTACAAGTGGGATTTGGTAGCACTACAAGAGGGTAAAATTATGCAGGATTATACAGGGTGTAAGGGGGTATAAGTGCTGTCCTTTTCATAGTCGTTGGGAACGGTCTACAGGATCAAAAAATGTCCATACAACATAGGGTCAAAATTTGATCGTTTTTCCAGAAAAAATATTTCTTTTCTTATTTTATTTGCATTATACTACTTATATTGTTAATAAAATTACGAAAACAATTATCAGTAGGTATATCTAGCAATGCATAGAGAGTATTAGTTTGGAGGTCTGAGGGTAAAAGACCTTTGGGGAGTCCGAGACGTAGATGGGAAGATAATATTAAAATGGATTTGAGGGAGGTAGGATATGATGGTAGAGACTGGATTAATCTTGCTCAGGATAGGGACCAGTGGCGGGCTTATGTGAAGGCGGCAATGAACCTCCGGGTTCCTCAAAAGCCAGTAAGTAGTAAGGTATATCTAGCAAAGAGTTAATATTAGTTTAAATAAATATTTGTGTCTTCTATTACGTTTTCGTGAAATTAAATAAAAATTTTAATTTGTTAATATTCTGGTGCGAGAGACATGCCAAAGTGTTCAGCAGGCAGTACTCTGCACAGATATAAGTACGTAAGTATGAGATTGAAAGTTTGTATTTGCTGCTCGTTTTATTTAAACAACAGTATTGTCATGATTGCTCTTGCATTAGAACAGAGCATCTGTTTTGTACCGGTATGTCTGCACTCGCTTGAGCTGTACTGTGTACTTCTAAACACCCTCCTCCCCACTTGAGCTGTACTGTGTACTTCCTAAACTCCCTCTTCCCCATCCAGCAAAGTTGCAAAACGTCTATTATTGTAAACTTTAATAATTAGTTAAGTATTTCAATTAGAAAAAAATTGTAAGGACATTTTCTCTTCCTTACGACATGAATAATCTTCAATTAAAATAATGGCACTTATACCCCTTACACTCTGTATATGAAATGTCCAAGGATCATATGAAAGAGCATAATAAATGGGTAGCGTTATAAGCACGAGCATATTAACGAGGTTCTACTGTAATTACTTTCACATCTACTTTATATCTTCAGATCTGTTCCTGACTTCAAAATAATTAATCCTTCTAACAATTCAGAGGGCATCCAATCTGATACCGTATCATAATTTAAATATAATTTTAAAGGTCTCATTCTTAGTCATTTAAGGCAGTGTCAGGTGAAGTTCCTGGATAGCTCAGTCGGTAGAGCATTGGTGTGTTCAGCCAAAGGTCCCGGGATCGATACCCAGAACAATTTTTCCCTTGAAATTATTCAAATCTGCTTCACAGGGAGCTTTACCTGAAAGCTAGATTTGCATCTCATTCTTAGTCTTTTTATACCATTTTTCTATTGGGTATTATCTTCACTAAACTGAGTATGTTCCAGTTTTATTCATAATAATCTCAATATCCACCTTATCTGCAGGTGCGAATCTTACCGCCAAAAGGACTTGACTCAGTGTCCAAATGTTACTTGCATGTCAGCATACACATCAAAATTACATAATTGCTGTAGTGATCTCTCCAGCCTTACATTTAAATATCTTTTCCTGAACATGAAATGCAACTTTAAACTAGGCAAGAAGATGTAAAAATTATATTTTACTGAAAGATGAGATGTATATAACGCAACTTTGTTGTTAAACCCAGTCTATTACTGCGAATCACTCATATAACAACCAAATTATATGAGGCAGCAAAATGAGTAGGCTTCCATCATGCACAACGAATCTCGGGAGGCAGAGCATGGTTCCCTTTCTTTCATCAAAATAATATAACTTCAATTTGTCGTTGTAAGGGACATAAGTTTGGCAGTGATACATACAAAACGAAATTATACATCACTGATGATGATGATGATGATGATGATGATGATGATGATGATGATGATGATCTACAGCACAAGTGCTAGATTAACGTTTGAACAAGAATTTTTTAAATGATTGATCCAAGAAGAATTTTTTGTACATAGGCTACATAAAAATACTATTATCTTTGTATAATATATAGGTTAATTATTATTATTTAATTTTACAGAAACAATATCTCTTATGTACAATTTATATTTTATATTATTATATTTTATATAAAAATCGTATATTACAGTATATAATAACTTATATACTCTTATGTCTTAATATAAACTGAGAAAGAAAATAAGAATGGTGAATACAAATATTAAGGCATGCGACACATTACATTCTTTAATTTTCTTAACACCATGAATAAGTAAGTAATGACATGACAAGAATATTGTGAAGTTCTTTTGTATTATACAAAAGTGACAATTACCATCTACTTCTATTCACTATAATATCAATTTCGGTTTACTTACATATTATCCCATACCGATATACTATTAAAATCGAAAAAGTTTCTCACTGACAAACGTTTTATGTTGAATACTCTCATCCATGTATCAAGTTAAGATTTATTTTTATCGAGTCTAATACAAAATCACTAATATAAAATATTAGTGGTAGAGTCAAATATGAATTTATTTGCATATTTTTTAAATTATTTTAGTTACAAAGACAGTATTTGGAATGAGTTACATTTAGGTCTACGGTAACAAAGATCTCCAAAAGAGAAAAATATATACCATTTTTTCTTGAAGTTTTAATGTTCAAATATTTTATTTGACATTATATTGGTGCTACCAGCTAGAAGCATATATATTTTTTTGTATGTGTATATTAATTCAAGAGATTACCAAATTCAAGCAACCTAATGTGATGTAAAGAGATGGTGACAGTCTGATATAGTACAGCAAAGTAAGGATGAGACACATTATAGTAATGAAGCTTATAATAATTATTACAAAAGACATAAACCTGTATTTACAAAATGCCTTATAAGTAGATAAAAGATTTGGTTCATCTTCACCAGCATAATAATTTAGATGTTTTTGCCATATACACGAGATACTTATCCATTCTCTTACAATACAAGTCTGGTACCGGTATAGTTATTTTATAATGAAATTAAATCTCACACACTAACATACCTAAGTTATATTTCACAGCCAGAGTAAAAACAGAATGTTCCAAAAATAACTTCAATTGCCACATTATAGTATGAAAGTGATAAAGATTATTCGAGAAGAGATATAGGAAAAAATCAGTCAAATAAAGTGTGATTCTCCTTCGTTATTAGTATGAGAATAATATTAAAATCCTAAGAACAATCTATCATTATAACCTCAGGTCTTATTTCATAATTGTTCATTCTTCACCTTCAATTCAATGAATGTAAGATCAACCACTCACTTATGTCGATCTTAATGAAACCTCACTGGTAAGATTGCTTTCAGTTCTGTATGCAACCTACCTGGCTTAAATGACAACTTGTGCACTCTTCGCAACGATGACAATCTCTCAACAGTTTCATCTGTAAATAGTAATACATTTCTGACTTTAGTTCCATTAAATGTTATATAATTCAATGAGAGAATACTGGTGCCTTTAACAGGTAATTAATCATCTTCAAACAATTAAAATTAATCAAAATAATAATTTAGAACACAAAATAATATAGCTTGATCTCTAAAGATATTAACATTTATCTATATTTATTTGAAGAGTACAGGGGAGAAACAATCGAAGTCACAATTCTCTTAAGAGTCATATCATCTAATTCAGTATATTAACATACTGCAAAATTTATTGCTCTTCCTAATGAAAAAGTACGAAAGGATGACTGTAACCACGGTGATAATTCTCCTTTACCAGTTTTTATGAGAGAAACACTTATAGTTTGCAGTAATATACGGTACAGTACTGAATTACTGAATTAGATGATAGCACCCTTATGAGAATTGTGACAATGATTATTAGAGGAGGTAAATTAAATGCAATCTAAATGGCCATTTGGCTGCAATAAATACATTTAAAAAATTCGCTCTGGTGCTGTGGATTGAACTTCGGCGAAGCTCAGTGGTTAGAGCACTTGGTACGTAGAACCAAGGATCCAGGTTCGATCACCGGTATCGGAGCGAATTTTTCTCCTCTAATAATCATTGTTACCATAACAGATATATTCTGTAGGACCAAAAATGAATCTATTGTTTTTCGCCTATACTCTTCATTTATTTATTTAATTAATATATTGTCCATGACAACTTAAATTACTTTGTGTTTCTTTTGTACATTTGTATAAAACATGAAAGGAAGGCAAATATGAAACCACCAGATAATCTGATTTTCTTCAAGACATTCAACAAGAACTCTGTACTGGTACTTGTGTTTTAGTATAAGTATATAGGTAGTCGACAGAATACTGGATATGTTAATTTAATTTTCGAGATAGTTAATCATGTTTAAATACAGAACGTTTTTACTGAAAGTTCGAATCATATATGATTCAGAGAATACAAAATGGCATTTACTTTGAAACTCCACACTACAACCTTTGAGTGTGTCCACACTTCATACAGTCATATTAGTTGTATGTTCTCTGGTGTATTATCCAAGTTTATGTATACAACTTTATAAACGCAGTAAGGTTTGACAAAATGTTTATCATTAAAAACTATATACTGTTACAAACTAAGTAATCGATTAAAATTTCATTTTTCAAAACTATAATTTTGCAAACTACATAATTAACATTATGGTGGTTTTGGGGAATAGAGCAAATATCTCATGATATCTACATTGTGGGAAGTTTAAAAGTCCCGGAATATTGCTCGGCTGGCCAGTGGCCCAAGCTCCACGCAAACATTGGCATTTCTCTTCATGGAAGCAAGGCACTCTTCCTACCTGCAGTCAGTCGTGAATAAAATTTCATCAGAGTAGGACAGTTGTGTTGTGCAATGTGATATATTCACTGTGCCATCGTATATTCATCTTCAAGACCCACATGAAATTCAGAAAGTTGTGTAGCAGAACAAGACAAGCATTTAGACATAAATTTCCTGGTAGCCAATTCCAACATGAAAAGCAATATTAAAGTTAGTGGATAAGTTCAGAAAAACAGGCTCCGTGACTGACTGGAAAATAAAAAGAAAACGTCATGTGCTTTCAGAAGAATAACTTTATGAATTAGGAGCTGCCTTAAAATGTGGTCTTCGAAATTCTTCTTGATGTAAGCCTTCAAGATGAATATATGACGATGCAGTGAATATCTCATTGCTGCACAACACTACTGTAATGAAATGCTAATGAAATCTCACTCACGATTGCACAACACAATTGTTCGACTTCGATAAATCTCACTCACAACTGACTGCAGGTGGAACGAGAGCTGTGCTTTCATGGAGGACTGTGCCAGAGATTGCATGGGGCTTGGATCAATGTTTCGGGACTTTTAAACAGCCTGGTCTGTAGCTACAATCGCCTGGTTCTCTTCATACTCTAGGAATTCAATTATAATTTAGGTTTCTAGTTCCCATATATTTAAAATATACTATTGTACTATAAATTTAATTAAATTTAGATTTTTAATATTGTAACAATAGCTACATGTTAGGTGAATCACAGATTCAAATATGATACTCCATAGGAAGTACCTGAATATGCTGGTGGTTTGCCTGACAGTCTGGCGCTTCTCCTCCTCCTTCCTCCTGCAGCTAGTACTTTTGAAGGACTCAATTTAAAAGTCATGTCTGAAAAAGCATTGTACAGTAATAAGTCAAGATCTTTATTTGTCATTACTAAGTACCATAACGCAAAAGGATTATACTTTCACACATAAAAGGAATAATTTCTATAATTTATTATATTGAGAAGATACATATAGAAGGATGTAGATTTGTCTATAAGAAATGATATTATTGGCGAAAATTTAGTAAATAAAGGTTTGAAAAAGAGAGAAAGAAGATTGAGGTACCAGGAAAAGGAGGGGACCAAATAACAACCTAACAAGGGACCTTTCAATAAGCTCGTGACGAAACCTCTCCTCAAACTGCGCACACAGATCTCTACATAGGCAACTATAAAAAAAAATTAGCTGGCTATACTAACTGTAAGGGTGTGAAAATTTACTTGAAATGTTTCATTTTGAAACAACGGTGCATACTTGAAGAGAAAATTCAGTTGTCATCTTTTTCGAATGCCTACTCTTTCATGTCACATACCAATATGATCTTGTACACGCAATGTGCTTCACCAAATAAGTAACTATTTACTCATAGTTGAAAGCTCTTCAATTTCTCGAAAATATTTTATTCCAGCTTTAATTTTGCAATCTTATAATTGGTATGGGCAGCTAATTTTTTGTATTCGTCTGTCTCCTTCGGAGATATAATAAAGTATGCTTTTTAGAGAGGAATTTCAACATGAATTCATTAAGATAAAAGATGTGTAATATCATACCTGTGTGTCTTGCAGATGAACTTGAAGGCCTTAAACTCCTACATACAGTTGATGTTTGCAGAGGAATCATTTTACGGGATTCATCTACAAATAAAAATACAAAATTCATTTATGGAAGAATTTTTAATACATACAGCGAATTTTCCATACAATTTAAGTAAACTGCATAACTTTAAGAGATAAAGAATCTTAAATGTAAGAAATCTCAGGAAGAAACTTTTAAGTGCTGGTACTGGTACCTTGAGTTTGTAGTTTCAGAGATAATCTCTCACTTCTTCGCACTGTTGTCACATTGGAAGGACTACATATGGATAGACGACCTAGACAAAAGAACAATACAAAAATTTAAATAAACTTAATAGTGTTTGATTTAGCCATAATTGATATTCTATCACGGACATTTTAAGTTGGGCTCATCCTAGGTTTATTTGTTTTGTAATAATTAAATTATTGGTAGCTTTTCTAGCTAAAGTAATTGAGCCAAATTCCATTCCAAGCAGAGAAAAAGATATTGATCTCTCTCTTACAGTGACTGGTTATGTCTCTTATGCATCGTTTTAAATGGTCGCATGACCAGAAGTTCTGCTGTTCGTGAATGTCTAGTATTGGCTCAAAATCCTTACATTAGTGACAATAGAATGAGCTAAAAGGACCCAATCTTTGAAGCAGATTATGATAATTATTATGAAATTAGTTATATATTTGTCAACCATTTGTTAACTGTATCCTAGTAAACATCCAATCATTAAATGTAAAGTACCGGTATACATTTTCTTACTCTTTTAACACAATTATTACAGCAAAGAACCATGAGAAGTAGGCCAGAAGGTCAATACTTTGACCTGACTCCTATTCAGAAACTTCATTATTCTTCCTCACATGCTTATAGCTACATCTACACTACCGGTAAAAAGTTTTCGATCACCTATCACAACTATGGATTTGTGGTTAAAACAGGGATTTCATTTTGAACATTCTATCATATCATAAAGCTAGAGAGAGAAAATATTTATTTTGTTGGTCTGTTTAGTTTTTCTGATGTGTTTGTACATTGAAATAAAGTATATAGTTGTTTTCATAGCTGATCGAAAATTTTTGATTGGTAGTGTACATGGTTCAATTTTCCATGCGTGCACGCATTCAATCTGGGGAAAATATTGGAAGAAACAAGTTGAAATTAAGATGCATGCAGATTTCGTGTCTACATGGTGTGCCATGTTGAACGTCATCTTCACTACGTACCATATTAATTACTTAATAATAAAAATCAATCCAATACTTAGGCCTACTTGATTCTCAAAATTGTGGTTGCACACTCCATAGACACCAGTATTTGTTATAATCTTCAATAAAGTTTATTGTACTTGCCGCCATTTTCAGCTAAAACAGTCCACCATTACCAAACAAAAGAATTTTCAGTTCATTCGCGGCCTCCTAGAACAATCAGCTGCTCGCTAAATGCTACTGTTGAAAGAAATAAGGTACAAGATACCCACGACGATGGATAGCTTTTAATTGCTGCATGTATTCTCACAATTGAATGTGTTTCGTTCAATCTAGCATGTATTGCTTGAATGTGTCAAATTGAAAGAAAAGTTGAACCATATAGATGCACCTTATGTATGATATACGAATATAATATGGAATGTGTAGAAGTAAAAGTGCATCTACACAGTTCAACTTTTCTTTCAACTTTAAGCATTCAATAATTGTGCATGCTTTTTTCCACTGAAAATGAGAGCACATACAGCAAGTGAAAGCTATCCAGCGCTGGTGGGGTACCTTGTGCATTATTTCGTTCAACAGCAGCATGTAGTGAGCAGCTGATTGTTTTAGGTAGCCGTGAATAAACTGAAAATTCTTTTGTGTAGGGATGGTGGACCTTTTAAACTGGAAATGGCTGCAAGTACGATTCGTTTTATTGAAAATTACTGCAAATACAAGTGCCTATAGAGTGTACAACCACAATTTTGAGAATCAAGCAGGCCTAAGTATTGGATTGGTGTTTAATATATATATATATATATATATATATATATATACCGTATATATATATATATATACATGTGTACATACATACATATATACATACACACACACATAGTAAAGATGATGTTCAACATGGTGCACCATATAGACACAAAATCTGCATGCATCTTAATTGAACGTTCATTTTCAACTTGATTCTTTCAATATTCTCCCCAGATTGCATGCATAAACACGGCAAATTGAACTATGTAACTGCACCCTATGTCTTAAAATTGATATAAGATATAGGATTCTTCCGTTATTAAATCTCGAAAATCTGCTGAATTCCATTTCTCTAATTATGTGTTACTTTTCCTTGCATTTTAATCAAGCACAACTGTTGTCAGAAATGCAACTTCAGCCGGTACCAGTACCTAACGGTAATGTTTAAAATAGTGACATACCCTGTATTAAAATTACTTGTATTTGTTAATCCATTAAGTAACAATAATGCAACCTGTTTTTACTATCCCGTTTCTCAGTCCATCAATAATATCATAAAAATGTATGCAATTTCTTTGTAGGTACTACAAACTGTCCTCCAAAAGGTCATAGGAATAGTGCTTTGGAAGAAAGAGAACGAGGAAGATGGTGAAAGAAAGATGGAGGGAGTGGGAAACTTGAATCTTGGTGGTGGTAATACATACATTTTCTGATTATGACTATTAGAAGTTCCATAGCATATATTTGGTCGTGAAAATTTACATACCTGCATCATCTTTTCTCATTCTCGATATTCTCAGACTTCTTCTTACAGTTGTAATATTAGACAGACTACTGGTACATATGAGCTGTTCATCTGAAAATTAATTTATAAGATACCGATATGAATAGTTTGACAAAGTAAATGCGAGGTTAATTTTAAAGCAATAAGAAGACTATTAAAGACATGACTATCATAAATTAATTAATAACATTCTTTCAGAACCTACCCTGAAATGTACTGTAGCTGCAAAGCCTTGATGTTTCTGTGCCGATAGTACGGACTGAATCTCTAGCTGCTCGTTTAGTATTTGTCAAAGGTATTATAGAGGAATTCTGTATTTCATTTTTTCTATATACAGCAATGCGTGAAGATCTTCTAGTAATACTGTTTACAGTACTCCGTTGTGTAAAAGATACTGTATCTGATCCGTCAGAAACAGACACTTGTCTGCAATTTAATTCCTGATAGCTCAAGTCTGTAGTACCGGTATTGGATTCTGATGTCTCATCCTTTGAATATGGCTTGAAAAGATTAAATCAAAAGTCTTAGAAATCTAATAAGCTTCAAATTCATTAACTGACATTGTTTTACATAACATTTATTACTGGTATGTAGGCTAATAGCTCATTTCCATTATGTATTACTAATAGGAAATTTCGCATCACTTCATATAATTTATAGGTTACAGACGTGGAATAATATTTAAAATCAATAAAAACCATCATATCACAATATGGCAAGAAATAAAGCATAAACACATGCATGTATGTGTGTGCATGTGTGCCACTCTTAATTTTATTAAATTATTTATTAAGTTACAGGCTATTATTTCTTTCTTTTATTTTTGTGTTTAAAATTTCATTTTAACAGGACTCGAATTTTTATGCAAAATGCATGGTTGTACATACCATTCTGAAACATAAGCCAAAGTGATATTCTTTGAAAATTATTATTATATCTTGGTCAATAACGTTATTTTGTATCTTTTTACCTTTAATGACATTCCTTTGCCTTCAAAGTTCAGATTTATTAAGAAAACAAAGAAAAATAATGATTATTTGATAAATGAGGCATCAAATGCAAAACTCGCCATATCCAGGTAAAGTGATTTGTCAGAAAACAGGAAAAACCTTTATGGATATGGATAGTTTTGCATTTGATAGTAGTTTTATGATCTCTATGGAAGAGGAATTAGAAAGATTTGCACAACCGACTATATCAGTAGATAGGGAGCTGCAAGAAGTACAACATCCCACACGTAACTCATTTTTTTTAAATTTTGGATAAGGTGAGTTTTGCACTTGATAGCCTCAAATATTTAAATTCGTAATGAATTACACTCAGATCTGATTTGTGCGTTGTTTCGTAGCAAATAATTTTATTTGTTAAAAATATTATCTAATTCATTGTATGGAAATGTCATGTAATCCTACTGGTGAAATGTTGAAAGACAGTATAAAACATTCTTTTCCAAGAGACTAGAAATGTCATTGAGGAAAACGTCAAATTCACTTTCAATACATACTGTACCAGGCCATGGCGTCTATCGAATTAGAACTACTGTATATTAACTGTACCAGTAATAATACATTTACATTGAGGAAAATTTCAGATTTACCACATGCATTATGCTTACATTGCATCAGCAGGTAGACTAATAAGGAAAATGGCATCTATCGACTTAGAATTATATTAACTGATTAACTATAATTGCACGTTTGTAGTGGATATTTCAGCATTTTTTTTTTGTGTATATTCGCATTCGTATTTCAGAAAAAACATAATACAGTGCAAACATTTTATCTTCCTCTTCTCGCATATGTGCAGCTGCTCTGTGCACTGCTGCATTCACTCTACATCTGCGAGCAGGTGAAGATAAAATGTTGCGTACTATATATATGTGTAGGCCTACTGTGAGACACATAGGCGCCGACTTTTAATTTTTTCAATGGGTGCTCAGACTTTGAAACTGATATAAATCAATAAAAGTAAATTCTTACCACCTAGCCTATACTTCCTACTACTGCATATAGAAGCTGCAATATTAACTCATTTTTCAACAAAGGAACATATTGTGACTCATGACCTAAGAAGGTCCTTCAGTGCACTTTAAATCGTTTAACAGCATTATACCAAGAACAAACCCTCTCTGTAACAAACACCTTTATTGATCTTTGGTCCACAATAGAAAAAGTTGCACATTTTGGATTAGTTTCTAGAGCAATCGGTAAGACTAATACCATAATGATACAAATCAATATCGATTTCGACTGAGAATATTAATGAATGCTACCATACACTGTGGTGAAGGGGAGATTAATTACACTATACCACCAATGTTACCGTAAATTTTCTTATTTAATGATTAATTATGTCAGGCACTGCTGAAGATTTCGTACTGAAGTTTTTTCAGGATAAAAAGTACAAGGTTTCTAAGCAAACGGACGCAGATTTATAAAAAAAAATACAAGTTGTAAGAAATAATATGATTTAAAAAAATATAATGTTCGAATTTTATTTTATTTTTTACGCAGAATACTTTTTTCGGATCAAACTAATAGACATATATCTCTTAATGTGCGTCAATTTTATTATTATGTTGTCAACGTGTGTTTAAAATTTCACCCTTCTATCATTTATAGTACCTGAGAAAATTGGGCATTTGCGTAAAAAATTAAAAAAATCAACAATATTGTAAAAATTCAATTTTTTTTTTATAAATTGTATTTCTTAACAAATCTGGATCAGTTTTCTTACAAACCTTGTATAATTATCCTATAAAAATTTCACCATATCTTCAGTACTTCCAAAGATAATGGGTCATTAAATAAGCAAATTAAAATTGGAGCATTGGCGATAGGATAGTTAATCTCCCTTGATCAATAACTATGCATATTTTTTAATTTTTTTTTTTGTAAAGCCCACATTACATAATCAATGAAAATTATTTTTTCACTCCAACATGGCACCAAAGTTAAAATCGAAATCGAAATTAATTTTTGCTCAAAAGTGTAATGGGTGCTGAGCATCCATATAGTCGGCACCTATGGTCAGGGATATAAGGTTGTGACACTGCGTGGGCGAACTTACATATGTAGAGATTCGGCATTATCTTGCCCAGTAACACTTCATGACTCCTTACGTCACCACGGGTCATGAATTGTTATAGGGCAAGATAACGTCGAGCCCCCACACGAGTTCGCCCATAATCACGTTAGGAACTTCCTATTAAAATTGTCAAAATTTTTGTGATTTCTTACGATTAAATATTATACTAAATAAATTCGGCATACTAAAATGCTGATATTAAGCATTCTTTGTAAGTCTAGCTGAGATCGAACGTATAAAAATCTCATCTTGATGCTGAAATGCAACGTGCAAGAGTTCAATGTCAATCGTATTATATTTCGCGCCAATTGTAAATTGTGACGTCAAACATGCACATGACGTCAAATTGGTACGGAGTTTTGACCAATGATAATGCAGTTATCGATTACAAGCCAGCTGTACTGATCAGCTGTTCCTCTAGCGGGTATGAACCTTATGGTCCTCTTTGAACTTTGATAGTGGAAATATTACAATATATCAAAATACACACTTATCAAGATGACGTCTTGTCTAATATAAATGTTAATTACCTATCTTCTGTAAGTGCTAACGCTGCTGCATTACAAACATTGTATTCTTTTCAGTGCCGTGCTTCATCGCATTGCTGCACTTTAAACGAACATTTCGTGTGCGCGATTAAGAAGGTGCAATAAACTTATAACAGCAATTAAGATTTTTATTTTGCAAGGACCCACAGTTTTTCTCCAGTATTTTGAAATTTAGTTCTCGAAACTATTATCATGAATTAAAACTTCAATATTGACAGCAAATTAAAGGATAATAGTTAAAGTCTAGATCATAGAATACAGTATGATCTGGGGTTAAAGTACAAATAGTTATTACAAAATAAAATAGGGGGAACCTAAAACAGTTTATCGATTAATTATAATTTCTGAGGACATTATAAAGACCAAACTATTCTTTAGAGTGGTTTCTTAACGTTATAGTTAGATAAGTTTTGAAAGCGCTTGTATTTATTTCTAAGGCAGTACGTCTTGGCAAACTGCTGTCACCGGTACTATAATTTTTAAATACGTATAATTTGGATTGGACATAGGCCTAAAAGCTTCAATTCCTACAAAGTACTTGATAATTTCAAATACAATTAATAATATAATGTCTTACCAGCTTCTTCCTGATAATATAATCACATCTAATAAATATGTAGTTTCTTCCACCTTTATCCCAAGTTTCGCACACGTCGTAACAAAATCTGTGCTTCATACTGTTTTCGGGAAAGCTGATACCACTTTCGTTCTGAACTTGATTCAATGCCATACCGCGAGTCGTACTGGTCATGGAGCAGACACAGCTAATATATATACCCGTACTAGCGTAGGCAAGTGCATGCTTGTAGCTATACAAGTCCAAACCTGTTACCTCTCAGAATGACAATCGATAACAATGGAGTAGAAAGAACACCGAGTATTGTTAGCATGTTCCCACAAAACATATAAAGTACTATTGCATAATAAATCAAACGGAGTGTCCTGTCATGTGACATGTACAGTATACTAATAATATTTATTTTATTTGTAGATAGGCCTACCTTGAATTTTGCTTGCAAATTACCTAATATGATCAGGTCATGTTACTATTAGTCTACTGTATTTCCGCCTAAAGGGGCATTCGGACATGATCATTTCGCATGTCGCGATAAGGGAAATGCCCGGGAATGGTGTTTCAGAATCATCATTTTCAATTTTATCACTAGATGTCAAAAGGGGAGAGAGTTAAGTAGCGCAAAAACACGAAATTTGATGTATACAGCAAAATTTAATAAAAGTAAGCGAAATATTGGTTTGTTATGAAATTGCGGCGAAGTTAATATAAACAATATAGAAATTATAATAAACAGCCAATATTGTTTAAAATTTACGCAGCATGTACCATAACTTGTGCTGTACAAACGTATGTAAGTATTCCATCTTAGGTTACTACAGTCTAGTGATGTTACCTTTTATTTGACAAATTGTACTGTACTATTATTTTGTCATACTCAGCGACTAAATAAAATATGGATATGAATACGTTTCTAACATTAAAAAATTACAAAAATTATTTCAATTCCAATTTTCTAATTGTTGACCAATTACACCAAACCTCGTTAATGCTAATTCCATAATAGTGAGATAAAGGATTGTGTTTTAACACTACATGGGCGATCTCACATATGTGGAAGCTCGGCGTTATCTTGCCCAATAACAACAATTCATGACCTCCTTATGCCACCCTTGGGTCATGAATTTACAAAATAAACTAATTTTAATCGCTGGTTTACATTTAACTACCGACACTCCTTTTTATATCAGAGATTCAACGTAAACGATGCAAGATCAGAATTTTGTTGACCTGTATGCGCCTATCTGCAAGGTATAGTGTACATTTGTTTTATTTTTTGATTGGTTTATTTTACGACGCTCCATCAACTGCGATGGTTATCTAGCGTCTGAGTGAAATTAAGGTGATAATACGAGCGAAATGAGTCTATAGTCTAGCACCGAAAGTTACCCAGCATTTGCTCTTTAATGAGTTGATGGAAAATCCCAGAAAAAACAGTGTGATTCGTATGACACTCGTGATTTTCTTTATTCATTCATTAAATGAACAGAAATGCATCACAATGTTTCATTTTCCTTTAAAATTGCGCGGGAGTTCTTGGAATTTCATTCATGTATCATACGGGAGCTTTTGGAGTAGGTATCACGGGACAGCGCAACTATTTCGCAACTTGCAAATGGCTGTATCGTTCATTTTCGATGTCATTGAATATGCAGTAAACACTACAGTAAGAGATGTTTCTTGTGAAAAACTATTGGATAACAAACTCTGTCATAGCTACGCAAAGGCAAAGGTGTGATGGCAATAGTTTAATAAAGGGGCAGCCAACAGAGACATACGAAGTAGGGGAAGGAGGAAGTAATGGTTACTTTACAACAACAATAATAATAATAATAATAATAATAATAATAATAATAATATTTGCTTTTAAAATAGGTTGCAAACTGCCATTTCGTTCACTGATGGGTTCAGCTCACGAGTGTCAGTAGCGAGGCGATGATTTCTCAACCAGAATAGCAGAAGCAGGATCGCGTCCCATTATTTAATTTTAATAGTCATTAATGTGGGAGACTGTAAGTTTAGATTAATTCTTTCACAAGTGACAATAAGACTGTAAGCTTTACTACTTCTAGAAGTGACAATCATTCATTGCATTACAGGTAAAGCCTCCTTCAGCTTCCGCACTGCTAACGGTGATAGAATTCGCGGTTTTTTTTTTTTTTTTGTTTTGGCTATAGTTAATGACAAAGGGCAGAGGATTCATAAATTTAGAATAAATAATGCAAGTTATCCACTACGAAATCTTGGCAGTCATAATAATTATAGGAAGTCTCTAACAAGCAGTGCAACAGCAGCCAAATTCCTATATTTTCAGTCGATCGTTTGAGCAGAATGTAGAATAGAGAATGATTAAATTAGAAAAGTGAGTTTATTTTATTGATTTTTCCTCGAAAGTTATTTTAATAAGGGGCATACCAGAGCAGGGGCGTATATTGAGGATGTTCAAGGTGTGCGCTGGACACACTGTATATTCGGTAATCTCATTTTTTTTTATTTTAAGTTGTTTTATATAATGCAACAATAATTTTAATTTATCACAATTTAACTGCGTGGTAATCTCATTGGAAGTTGACGTATACAGTTCAAGACTAATTTTAATTTATTACCATTTAAATATTTTAAATGCCGGCTGGTTGAATGTGCACACCATCTCCAGAACGGCTTTCGTTTTATAACGTACGCTCTGCCTGACGAAGTGGAATGAGGTCTGGTCTGGTTGTCCAGCCCGTACAAAAGAACACCCTCGGTTGAGAGTTACTGCTATAATTCTCTGCGTGCGCACGGTGGAGTGGTGGGGATACTTGCTTCTCTCAAGCTCACAAGTCGTCCTGTATACAGGCAGCTCAACTTGTCAATTGTAGCCTTTAAAATATTGTGTTTGACGTGTGTATTTGCTTGTGTGAATGAATTTACTGTGTTTAGGTTTTATTAGGGTTCATAGCTGTGTGCTAACGCAGGTGAACAATTTAAATTACTTATTTAATGATAATAGCACTTGGAAATGTATACTGTAAAATATCTTTTGCAAAAATTATTCTTTTCTTGCCCACTAGAAGTGAAATAATTACATATAGTGAATAAGGGTAGACCTTCCCCGCCACTTCCGAATTCAGTGCAACAATATAAAACAAAAAGCGGACAATACACTAGACATTTTTCTACTTCACAATATGAAAATGTAGAATGGTTAGTGGATTGTGAAATTTCAAACAGGTTATTTTGCTGGCCATGCTTATTGTTTTCTAACAAAAATAAGGTTTGGAGTAAGTATGGATTTGCTGAGTTAAATCACTTGTGTAGTGCACAGCAAACATTCAAAATCTCAAACTCATGTACGTTTCCTGAAATCAAAACTTTTCGGCAAACAGTGGATTGATATGCAAATCTAACTTTCAGGTAGAAGCTTCCTGTGAAGCAGGCTTGAATAATTTCAAGGGAAAAATTGTTCCGGGGCCGGGTATCGAGCTACCCCAGGAACCATACACGACACCGTCACAATTCTTCTCTTTATATCCACACAACTTAAATGGGGATGAGTTGTGTGGATACTTGGTTATTTAACGACGCTGTATCAATTACGAGGTTATTTAACGTCGATAGAATTGGTGATAGTGAGATGATATTTGGCGAGATGAGGCCGAGGATTCGCCATAGATTACCTGACATTTGCCTTACAGTTGGGGAAAATCTCGGAAAAAACCCAACCAGGTAATCAGCCCAAGCGGGAATCGAACCCACGCCCAAGCGCAACTCCAGATCAGCAGGCAAGTGCCTTAACCGACAGAGCTACGCCGGTGGCTTTGTGTGGATATAAAAGGAAGAATTTTGACGGTGTCGTGTATGGTTCCTGGGGTAGCTCAGTCGGTAGAGCGTTTCTGCGCTAAGCAAAGTGTCCTGAGATCGATACCCAGCCCTGGAACAATTTTCCCTTGAAATTATTCAAGTGAATTGATACTTTACTTGAAGATCAATGAAGAACTGATACCAATAAATACAACGAAGGGGTAAAGAAAAATAGAGATGTATTAATACGAATCATTGACGCTATTTGTATTCTAGCTAACCAAGAGCTCCCCTCTACAGGAACATGATGAATCAGATAGTTCTTTGAACAAAGGAAATGTTTTAGAATTTTTGAATGTGTTAAAAAACATGGTTTACTTTTAGAAAACCATCTAAATTCTTCCACAGCGTTTCCAGGAACTTCTCCATTGATTCAAAATGATACCATAAAAGCTATTACTGATGTAGAAAAAGAAGAAATAAAAAATGAAATTAACTCAGTTTCATTTGTAGCTATAATACTTGATGACTTCTGATATTGAGAACAAATCTCAACTATCTACAGTTCTCCGCTATGTCTATGAAAGGTCTTGTAGATGTGAGTGTTGATAGAACAGCAGATGGTTTATTTACTCACGTAGCAAGAGTAGTTATGAATTTGAAATTTCTACTAAACTCATGCGACTATAGACCAATTATATATTTTTAACAGAACACCTATACTCCAGGTTCAGCATACGCCACTGTACCAGAGGGAATTTGGTATTTGTGATCGTCCAGACAGGAACACAATACTGGCATTGGAAACAACTGGACATCTTGTGAATGAAATTGGCAAGCATCGTAGTCTACAATGATGGTGGTTGCTGTAGACCAGTGGTTCCCAAACTTTTCCGGTTCAAGACACATCTAGTGTATCAGGATTTTCCCATGGCACCCAGTTCAGAACATGGGTCTACTAATGGTTACAGTGTGCAATTGGTGTGGTTAGGTTGGTTAAGTTGAAAAATAAATTAAACACGTTTTTCAACTTCACAAACAATTTATGTAAAGAGTATTAAATAAGGACATATTTTAGACAATCATATCACTGCATAAATAAATAGTACTGCTACTGGTAATTAGTAGTATGGTAGGATGGATGAGCATGTTGTTCAATCATCTCAAATCTTGGAATCAAACTGGCTACAGCCACACTCATTTCCTATTCCACAATGATTTTTGTATACTTGTTTTTTTCTTTTATCAGAGAGACCACCGAAAATCCAGCTTTGCATAAATATGACGTCGCAAATAGGATGAAGATTCGTTGAGTTTTACCATTTAGTAGCAAGTAGTAATATTTTAATGATATCCAAAACTCAGTCCCATGCTGCCAAATTTTGTCGTAATGTATTGTCGCAAGATAGCTCAATAATATATCCTTCTACAGAAGTCAATTCAGACGGAGTTTGGACCCGAATCTATGCGAATCTGTCTGTCGATCTTATTTTTTTGATAGTATTGTTCACACCAGTTGATAACCTGAGTTAATAACATCTTCAAAAACAGATTTTATGTTGCCAGAGAAATCAACTTATTGGAGATCAAAAACTACTGCAATGAGGAGGCACAATCATAATTGGAATGATCAAATTTTTGTTACTATATACATCTTTATTATAATTTTCTTCATAGTAATACTACGAGTTCTAATTGGTGGTTTTACTGCCGTCTTCATTCATTTTTCTTCTCCATAATCAGGACCATATTTAGATATTCTGTTGCCCGTGGCAGTTTATATTTTGCCGCTCCAATCTTTAATTGATTAATTTCTATGCAAACAGACAACAGGATCTTACTTCGACAATTCTAGCAGTCATAAATCATGTGTGCTCAGTTTCAAACAGAGGGATTCTGCTCCTGAAAAAATTTATGAAAAATTTAGTCATACAGCTCAACTTAAAAATGTTTAAAAAAATTTTTTACATGACTATACAAATAAGTTTTTAAAATAACAGTTAAATAATATTTTTGATAAATTATTTTTAAGTAACTTTCACTACATTGCACTTATCCGGGAAAATGAAATGTCACTATTATTTACTAAAGAGGTACAACAGCATGCGTCGATCTTAAGAGTGACACAATACTATTCACCTCCTCCTTTCTAATTGTCGACCAATAACGGAAGAAGGCGTTACTTACATAGACTTTCAATGAAGCATTTTTAATAACTCAAAAGGTAGTAGTCAGATTCTAATAAGAAAAAAAACCACGTTGAAGAGTATTGTTTGCAGATTTTTAAGATGTATGAGTCACAGCTATATAACAAATGTAAGATTTCTTAATTGAGGTTTATTTTATTCTACTGTAGTGTGGAAAAATATGTTTCTGAAGTAGAAAATCGATCAGCGATAAACTTTTCTTCTTGAAGAGATAAGTG